>NW_024031745.1:0-14540 GCF_002237135.1 Teleopsis dalmanni | reverse complement strand
AAAAAAAAAAAAAAAAAAAATCTTAATTTATGTTTAAATGCCCTGCAATGTTTGAATGTATTTGTTACACAAGCAAAATACACTTACAACACTTAGCACATCGCAAATTGAGAGGGAAACACATACCAAAAAACCATATGCTCAAAATCGCATATAAAGTTTCGTACAAAAACATCAAGAAACCGAAACTGGAGAAGAAAGTATGTCGCAGAGCAATAAAAATAAAACAACAAAAAAAAAAAAAAAGACCATAATAATAGTGCCAGGAAAGATCTTTGGTATTTCAGAAATTTTTTTTTATCTAACCACTAAGTTATACATCAACCCCTAAAACTTTTCCACTTACGAATAATTAAGTATCTCATTAAAATGGCGAATATAAAAATATGCAAAAACATATATATACGTCGCAAATATTGAAGTTTATACTAAGAGAAACTGTTTAAATCTATACAATTTAATACATTGAAAACATAATTACACTAATAATTTATGTACTAATTTGGACTTGATGTCACTCATATTTGGAAAATGTGTTTCCTCTTTTTCCCCCCCAAGTCGAAAACTGTACGTATTTTACATACACATACGCACACTAAAACATCACGAAAATATGAAGAAAAAACGACTTCGGACGAAAGTTAGACTTCGTTTATATTCGTCACCAACGTCGTTGTTCCACCGCCGTCTTATTGATCGTTGAAAAAAGAAAACTGTTCGAATTTCACACTTTTTCAAAATTAATAAAAAATAAAAAAACAAAAAAGTAAAAAAAAAAAATACTTTGCAGGAAAAATCAAAATGGCCGCAACACTTTATGTCGAAAAATATTCAATTTAAATAATTTTTAAAGAAAATTAACATATTTCTGTTAAGAATTTTATAAATTTAATCAAAAATTTATTTTCTATTATGGAAAGTTAGGCAGAAACTGACGCTAATAAAACATGCCCAAAAGTACTTATGTAACACAACTATTGATTGAAATTTATTTCACTAATACGAATTATTCATTTCAAATAAGGGAAATCCACTATTAAAGTTAAATTAATTATTAAAATTTTCCATTAAAAGTAAAATTTTTGTTCATTCTTAGCTAAATATGCTTTATGTTAAAAAAAACGTATACACACTTTTCGGAAAATTACTCCATTTTGAATTGATCCCCAGTAAATGTATTCAGTGTTTTTTTTTATTTTTTGCTTTTAATCAATTTCCAAAGATATTAACGTACACGAAACTTAAACATTAAACCAATATCACATTTTAAAGCAAAGCAATCATTATATATATGTTTAATTATACAATTTATCAACTTTGAATTAAAAAAAAAAATATTTTTTTTTTTTGCACAAAAACCCAACAACACGGAGCAATAACTCCCGACGCTACCGATGATGTTGCACGACGTTGCTTAACTGAAGAAAACTTTCGACCAGTGATTGAAAATGCTATGCTATTTCATAGTTTTTATTATTGCTCCTGCTCCTGCTTCTGCTCTTAATTTGACGGAGCACTTATGACAGCAGAAGCACAAAACAAAATTTGCGTTGCTCTGCTATACTATGCTGTTTGATTTGTTGAAGCACGAAGCAAGAGCAAAAGCAAGAGCAAAAAATTAAAATATATGCTACTGAAAAACACAGAACGAGAAAACAAAAAGTAACAATAATTTTTTGTTACAATACTTGTTTTCTTCAAGTAAATAAGCAAACATTTTCTTTCATTAATAAATTTTTACAAAAACTTGATCTGCTTAAAGCAGTAAAAATTAGCAACAATTTGCTTTGCCTAGTAAAGCCATCATATAAACAATTATTACAAATGTATGTTATGATCTTACTTTCTTTAACAGAATTATATTAATTTCTGTTAAAATCATAATAACAAAATATACGGTGTGTAGAAAATGTGGATTGTGTTCATTGGACACCTAATGTTGGTATGCTTCAACGAAAGCTCTGAAATGTGTAAGAGCGAACTGCGACATCTTATAGAATTTATTATTTTTGCCATAAACAAAAATATATTAAATATTTCATATATATTTAATATATATGAAATATATTAAATATTAGAATATTAATATTAAATAAAATCGAATTATTAAAAATTATTAAACCAGTAAACATTAGAATATTGAAGTTCAAATATTAAAAATTAAATAATGATAGTACTCAATTAATTAAAATAAATTGATTAAAATTTCTTATATACCAGATATTCTTATACACAATATAACATGTATATATTTTATATTATAATTGAATATCGAACCTTGACCAACCATCTATTAAATAACAATTGAACTAAAAGAACTTAACTAATACATCGCAATTATAATCAAACAAAATTATGTATTTTAACGTTTTGTATATCAACCACAAAAAAGCAACATAAACCTAAATATCTAAATATTATAATCTCAAATTTTTAATTCATCAGCTTCATAATAAAATATAAATCATTTCCAGATACAAGCAAAACTAAAAAATGGAAACAAAACAAACCAATCTTGCAATTTCATCAATCACAAACAAGGATGATTCAACAAATCCAATTCATACCACTAATCCTCCACCAATGCCAATGTTAAACTCATCACATCATCAGGATGCAGAAAATGAAATAATAACCATATGTGGTAAGTATCACAAATCCCAACATTATCAATATCAATATTCTATTACAAATCATAAAATATCTTTCATAAATTACTAAATAATAATAATCTCATTACAATATTATAAAATTAATTTATACATAATATCATTATAATATCCTTCACATTAAATATCAAAATAAGTCCTAATCTAGTTGGATATATATCCACAAAAATTCTAATGTTAATATGTATTCGAAGATCTATTACATATAAATCATACATATACATCTACCAATATCTATACTCATCATAAAATTAATTTAATCCATACTATTTTATAATATATTCTATCAATCGCATGAACTAAATAATTAATAAAAAATATGTGTTTAAATAATAGAAAAATGATAATACACCTTATTAAAATCAATATTTCCAGATTCAGACACATCTATATTCCAACTGCATGACACAACCTCAGCATCATATCATCCCCTAAATGCTTCCATTGACAATACCTCAATCAACACAAACAAACGTAAAAAACTCAACCAATCAACAATCGACACACAAACAAGAACCATAGATGCACCACAAACACCACTTATGAAATATTTTTCTCATCCACCAGAAACTCCATCTCGAAAATATATTACCGGTTGAGTAGGGATTCTTTGGGCGTTCAATTTTTCTTCTAGTCCGATTCATGTTAAATTTCTTTATTTACAGTTACGTTTGGTTATGATAAACCAAAAATGTAGTAATAAATTCGAAGTTCAAGAAATGAAGATAACCGACACGAGCACCACTCAATATGGTGAATGCAACAAAAATTTTTTAAATCGTGAATAACAGTAAATAGCAATGCAAAAAATTTACAATATTTTTTCAATGTTACAACAAAACTTTATAGACAATGTACGGTAATTATGCGTACTCGTTCTCGTATTCGTACAACAGAAATTATTTTCAAATAATTCCTTATCCTTATGCAAATCATGCAAAATTGTTATATTATTCTGTTTAATGAATTATTATTATTAAGACATATTGAATTAATTGCTGCAAGTTAATTGCTACACTCATTAAATTTGATGAATGTTACCAATATATGAATAAGCTACAATTCAGTTTGAGCAATGAAGCGTAAACGAAACATTGGACCACTAATTTTAAACAGCAAAAAACACAAGTGCAAAAAAAGATTTAATGAAATAAGTGTTATTTAACACTTACTTTGTGCTCAATGGTCGTTTGTAGATTCTTATCCAAATGCACCTTTATAATTTGGGTGCCATCCAATTTGGCACGAATACGTTTGCCTACGATCTCTGCTGGAAACACTAAATCTTCTAAAATAAAATACACAGCAGTTAAACTACGCGAACGGATTATTGCACCGTCTTGTTTTTACGAAAACTTTGTAGTTACTCGTTCACTATCTAAGTCTTTACGGTGCTGATATAACTCTTCCTCTTCAAGTGGTCCTTGCAAACCCTTATGAAATATTTTTCTCATCCACCAGAAACTCCATCTCGAAAATATATTAGCGGTTGAGTAGGGATTCTTTGGGCGTTCAATTTTTCTTCTAGTCCGATTGATGTTAAATTTCTTTATTTACAGTTACGTTTGGTTATGATAAACCAAAAATGTAGTAATAAATTCGAAGTTCAAGAAATGAAGATAACCGACACGAGCACCACTCAATATGGTGAATGCAACAAAAATTTTTTAAATCGTGAATAACAGTAAATAGCAATGCAAAAAATTTACAATACTTTTTCAATGTTACAACAAAACTTTATAGACAATGTACGGTAATTACGCGTACTCGTTCTCGTATTCGTACAACAGAAATTATTTTCAAATAATTCCTTATCCTTATGCAAATGATGCAAAATTGTTATATTATTCTGTTTAATGAATTATTATTATTTAGACATATTGAATTAAGAGAATGTTTTTATTTAATTTGTATGTTTCGTATTTTTTTTCATAGTAATGAGAAATTTTTATTGTGATCAGAATAAAAAAAACACTAAACAAAATAGATAATAAAAAAAATAATTACTAAAGCTTTTACGCACGTGTGCAAATGTAAACAAAAGAAACTTTTAATAGATGTTAATGATTGGGTTTAATAAAACTAAAAACTTTTTTTAAATGTAATATGCTCTTTAAACATTCTGCACATATTTAAGTATTTTGAGAAATGTGACAACATTGCATTTATGATGAAATCCATCAAATTATGTTTGTGTATGTTTATGAGAGAACAAATAGTAGAATGAATAAAAATTAAGCAAGAAAATATATTTTCTACAGTATAAGGTAAATGCATACGTAGAAACACACATATATATGATACATATGCATACAGAGAAAAATCACGGAAAAGTAAATAAAGTTTCGGAAAGTAAATTTATAGAAGACAAAAAAAAAAAAAAAAAAAATCTTAATTTATGTTTAAATGCCCTGCAATATTTGAATGTATTTGTTACACAAGCAAAATACACTTACAACACTTAGCACATCGCAAATTGAGAGGGAAACACATACCAAAAAACCATATGCTCAAAATCGCATATAAAGTTTCGTACAAAAACATCAAGAAACCGAAACTGGAGAAGAAAGTATGTCGCAGAGCAATAAAAATAAAACAACAAAAAAAAAAGACCATAATAATAGTGCCAGCAAAGATCTTTGGTATTTCAGAAATTTTTTTTTATCTAACCACTAAGTTATACATCAACCCCTAAAACTTTTCCACTTACGAATAATTAAGTATCTCATTAAAATGGCGAATATAAAAATATGCAAAAACATATATATACGTCGCAAATATTGAAGTTTATACTAAGAGAAACTGTTTAAATCTATACAATTTAATACATTGAAAACATAATTACACTAATAATTTATGTACTAATTTGGACTTGATGTCACTCATATTTGGAAAATGTGTTTCCTCTTTTTCCCCCCCCAAGTCGAAAACTGTGCGTATTTTACATACACATACGCACACTAAAACATCACGAAAATATGAAGAAAAAACGACTTCGGACGAAAGTTAGACTTCGTTTATATTCGTCACCAACGTCGTTGTTCCACCGCCGTCTTATTGATCGTTGAAAAAAGAAAACTGTTCGAATTTCACACTTTTTCAAAATTAATAAAAAATAAAAAAACAAAAAAAGTAAAAAAAAAAATACTTTGCAGGAAAAATCAAAATGGCCGCAACACTTTATGTCGAAAAATATTCAATTTAAATAATTTTTAAAGAAAATTAACATATTTCTGTTAAGAATTTTATAAATTTAATCAAAAATTTATTTTCTATTATGGAAAGTTAGGCAGAAACTGACGCTAATAAAACATGCCCAAAAGTACTTATGTAACACAACTATTGATTGAAATTTATTTCACTAATACGAATTATTCATTTCAAATAAGGGAAATCCACTATTAAAGTTAAATTAATTATTAAAATTTTCCATTAAAAGTAAAATTTTTGTTCATTCTTAGCTAAATATGCTTTATGTTAAAAAAAACGTATACACACTTTTCGGAAAATTACTCCATTTTGAATTGATCCCCAGTAAATGTATTCAGTGTTTTTTTTTATTTTTTGCTTTTAATCAATTTCCAAAGATATTAACGTACACGAAACTTAAACATTAAACCAATATCACATTTTAAAGCAAAGCAATCATTATATATATGTTTAATTATACAATTTATCAACTTTGAATTAAAAAAAAAAATTTTTTTTTTTTTTTGCACAAAAACCCAACAACACGGAGCAATAAAAAATCATAATAACAAAATATACGGTGTGTAGAAAATGTGGATTGTGTTCATTGGACACCTAATGTTGGTATGCTTCAACGAAAGCTCTGAAATGTGTAAGAGCGAACTGCGACATCTTATAGAATTTATTATTTTTGCCATAAACAAAAATATATTAAATATTTCATATATATTTAATATATATGAAATATATTAAATATTAGAATATTAATATTAAATAAAATCGAATTATTAAAAATTATTAAACCAGTAAACATTAGAATATTGAAGTTCAAATATTAAAAATTAAATAATGATAGTACTCAATTAATTAAAATAAATTGATTAAAATTTCTTATATACCAGATATTCTTATACACAATATAACATGTATATATTTTATATTATAATTGAATATCGAACCTTGACCAACCATCTATTAAATAACAATTGAACTAAAAGAACTTAACTAATACATCGCAATTATAATCAAACAAAATTACGTATTTTAACGTTTTGTATATCAACCACAAAAAAGCAACATAAACCTAAATATCTAAATATTATAATCTCAAATTTTTAATTCATCAGATTCATAATAAAATATAAATCATTTCCAGATACAAGCAAAACTAAAAAATGGAAACAAAACAAACCAATCTTGCAATTTCATCAATCACAAACAAGGATGATTCAACAAATCCAATTCATACCACTAATCCTCCACCAATGCCAATGTTAAACTCATCACATCATCAGGATGCAGAAAATGAAATAATAACCATATGTGGTAAGTATCACAAATCCCAACATTATCAATATCAATATTCTATTACAAATCATAAAATATCTTTCATAAATTACTAAATAATAATAATCTCATTACAATATTATAAAATTAATTTATACATAATATCATTATAATATTCTTCACATTAAATATCAAAATAAGTCCTAATCTAGTTGGATATATATCCACAAAAATTCTAATGTTAATATGTATTCGAAGATCTATTACATATAAATCATACATATACATCTACCAATATCTATACTCATCATAAAATTAATTTAATCCATACTATTTTATAATATATTCTATCAATCGCATGAACTAAATAATTAATAAAAATGTGTTTAAATAATAGAAAAATGATAATACACCTTATTAAAATCAATATTTCCAGATTCAGACACATCTATATTCCAACTGCATGACACAACCTCAGCATCATATCATCCCCTAAATGCTTCCATTGACAATACCTCAATCAACACAAACAAACGTAAAAAACTCAACCAATCAACAATCGACACACAAACAAGAACCATAGATGCACCACAAACACCACTTATGAAATATTTTTCTCATCCACCAGAAACTCCATCTCGAAAATATATTAGCGGTTGAGTAGGGGTTCTTTGAGCGTTCAATTTTTCTTCTAGTCCGATTCATGTTAAATTTCTTTATTTACAGTTACGTTTGATTATGATAAACAAAAAATGTAGTAATAAATTCGAAGTTCAAGAAATGAAGATAACCGACACGAGCACCACTCAATATGGTAAATGCAACAAAAATTTTTTAAATCGTGAATAACAGAAAATAGCAATGCAAAAAATTTACAACACTTTTTCAATGTTACAACAAAACTTTATAGACAATGTACGGTAATTACGCGTACTCGTTCTCGTATTCGTACAACAGAAATTATTTTCAAATAATTCCTTATCCTTATGCAAATCATGCAAAATTGTTATATTATTCTGTTTAATGAATTATTATTATTAAGACATATTGAATTAATTGCTGCAAGTTAATTGCTACACTCATTAAATTTGATGAATGTTACCAATATATGAATAAGCTACAATTCAGTTTGAGCAATGAAGCGTAAACGAAACATTGGACCACTAATTTTAAACAGCAAAAAACACAAGTGCAAAAAAAGATTTAATGAAATAAGTGTTATTTAACACTTACTTTGTGCTCAATGGTCGTTTGTAGATTCTTATCCAAATGCACCTTTATAATTTGGGTGCCATCAAATTTGGCACGAATACGTTTGCCTACGATCTCTGCTGGAAACACTAAATCTTCTAAAATAAAATACACAGCAGTTAAACTACGCGAACGGATTATTGCACCGTCTTGTTTTTACGAAAACTTTGTAGTTACTCGTTCACTATCTAAGTCTTTACGGTGCTGATATAACTCTTCCTCTTCAAGTGGTCCTTGCAAACCCTTATGAAATATATTTCTCATCCACCAGAAACTCCATCTCGAAAATATATTAGCGGTTGAGTAGGGATTCTTTGGGCGTTCAATTTTTCTTCTAGTCCGATTGATGTTAAATTTCTTTATTTACAGTTACGTTTGATTATGATAAACCAAAAATGTAGTAATAAATTCGAAGTTCAAGAAATGAAGATAACCGACACGAGCACCACTCAATATGGTAAATGCAACAAAAATTTTTTAAATCGTGAATAACAGTAAATAGCAATGCAAAAAATTTACAATACTTTTTCAATGTTACAACAAAACTTTATAGACAATGTACGGTAATTACGCGTACTCGTTCTCGTATTCGTACAACAGAAATTATTTTCAAATAATTCCTTATCCTTATGCAAATGATGCAAAATTGTTATATTATTCTGTTTAATGAATTATTATTATTTAGACATATTGAATTAAGAGAATGTTTTTATTTAATTTGTATGTTTCGTATTTTTTTTCATAGTAATGAGAAATTTTTATTGTGATCAGAATAAAAAAAACACTAAACAAAAACTAATGTTATACAAAATAGATAATAAAAAAAATAATTACTAAAGCTTTTACGCACGTGTGCAAATGTAAACAAAAGAAACTTTTAATAGATGTTAATGATTGGGTTTAATAAAACTAAAAACTTTTTTTAAATGTAATATACTCTTTAAACATTCTGCACATATTTAAGTATTTTGAGAAATGTGACAACATTGCATTTATGATGAAATCCATCAAATTATGTTTGTGTATGTTTATGAGAGAACAAATAGTAGAATGAATAAAAATTAAACAAGAAAATATATTTTCTACAGTATAAGGTAAATGCATACGTAGAAACACACATATATATGATACATATGCATACAGAGAAAAATCACGGAAAAGTAAATAAAGTTTCGGAAAGTAAATTTATAGAAGACAAAAAAAAAATCTTTAATTACCCAGTAGAAAAAGTGGTCTTCGAAGACATTGTCTTCAAGACGGTCTTTGATACCGCGTCCGCATGTTCAAGCAAATTTGCAAAACAATTGCTCAAAACATGAATGTAAATACTCTTTCTTTGCTTTCTCTCTCATTTTTAGTGTTCATAGCAACTTATTTGAATTTTGCCTCAGATGACGCTATGTTTTATAAATGAAGTGACGCAATAATTTTGAAGTGTAGTAAATAAACATTTGTGAAATAAATATTAAAAAAATCAAAATGAATAAAGAAACAAAATCATTAAACTATGATATATTAAAAAAAAAAGAAATTAAATCAAAACAAATTAAATATTGACTTAGTTCCTGGAAAATATATTGATATTAATATTGAAGACAATAATTCCAGTGAAAGTTGTTTAAGAAACGAAACAAAGGATGTTGAAAATAAAAAAACTAGAAACACTTGTGAAAAATTAGCTGTTATATTTAAAAAAACACAGGATTAACAGGCGTCTGGTAATGATATTTTAGAACTCTTAAGATCAGAAGGTTTAATTGTACCAAAATCCTTTTCAACGCTTTTGAAAACATATAAAACTTCAACAATAGATGATAGCGAAATGCTATAAATTATTTTATATTAGTTTTAGTTAATTTTAGATATGTTAAGTTATATTAAGTTAATTATTTAAATTAATTTTCACTATGTTTACTAGTTTTTACTAGTTTATTTTTAATATCTTAATAAAATTTATAATAATTTATAATAAAATTTATAATTTACTTTTAAAACTTTTAATTTTGAATGTAATGTAAGAAATTATTATATAAAATAAATAAAAGTACAAAATACAACAATTTCTTTCTACTTATTTAAAGAGAAAATTGAAATTCATTTAAAATTTAAAGAGTGCAATAAAAGAGTAGAAATAAAAAAAAGGGTGAAAAAATTATATGAGCACTGCACTAAGAGCGCACAACTTTCTGTCGAATGCGTCCGTTATGCAAGACATGGTCTTCGAGACATGTACACAAAAATTCATTGAAGACATTTGGCTAATTTGTATGAAAGTGTCTTCGAAGACCGTCATACATTTGGATCGATCGGTCTTCATGTATGTATCCATGTCTTGAAGACGTCTTCGATGACGGATCGATCCGTTTTCTACTGGGTATGTTTAAATGCCCTGCAATGTTTGAATGTATTTGTTACACAAGCAAAATACACTTACAACACTTAGCACATCGCAAATTGAGAGGGAAACACATACCAAAAAACCATATGCTCAAAATCGCATATAAAGTTTCGTACAAAAACATCAAGAAACCGAAACTGGAGAAGAAAGTATGTCGCAGAGCAATAAAAATAAAACAACAAAAAAAAAAAGACCATAATAATAGTGCCAGCAAAGATCTTTGGTATTTTAGAAATTTTTTTTTATCTAACCACTAATTTATACATCAACCCCTAAAACTTTTCCACTTACGAATAATTAAGTATCTCATTAAAATGGCGAATATAAAAATATGCAAAAACATATATATACGTCGCAAATATTGAAGTTTATACTAAGAGAAACTGTTTAAATCTATACAATTTAATACATTGAAAACATAATTACACTAATAATATATGTACTAATTTGGACTTGATGTCACTCATATTTGGAAAATGTGTTTCCTCTTTTTCCCCCCCAAGTCGAAAACTGTTCGTATTTTACATACACATACGCACACTAAAACATCACGAAAATATGAAGAAAAAACGACTTCGGACGAAAGTTAGATTTCGTTTATATTCGTCACCAACGTCGTTGTTGGTGACGGCGGTGGCCGTCTTATTGATCGTTAAAAAAAGAAAACTGTTCGAATTTCACACTTTTTCAAAATTAATAAAAAATAAAAAATAAAAAATAAAAAAACAAAAAAAGTAAAAAAAAAATACTTTGCAGGAAAAATCAAAATGGCCGCAACAACACTTTATGTCGAAAAATATTCAATTTAAATAATTTTTAAAGAAAATTAACATATTTCTGTTAAGAATTTTATAAATTTAATCAAAAATTTATTTTCTATTATGGAAAGTTAGGCAGAAACTGACGCTAATAAAACATGCCCAAAAGTACTTATGTAACACAACTATTGATTGAAATTTATTTCACTAATACGAATTATTCATTTCAAATAAGGAAAATCCACTATTAAAGTTAAATTAATTATTAAAATTTTACATTAAAAGTAAAATTTTTGTTTATTCTTAGCTAAATATGCTTTATGTTAAAAAAACGTATACACACCACTTTTCGGAAAATTACTCCATTTTGAATTGATCCCCAGTAAATGTATTCAGTGTTTTTTTTTTTATTTTTTGCTTTTAATCAATTTCCAAAGATATTAACGTACACGAAACTTAAACATTAAACCAATATCACATTTTAAAGCAAAGCAATCATTATATATATGTTTAATTATACAATTTATCAACTTTGAATTAAAAAAAAAAAAATTTTTTTTTTTTGCACAAAAACCCAACAACACGGAGCAATAACTCCCGACGCTACCGATGATGTTGCACGACGTTGCTTAACTGAAGAAAACTTTCGACCAGTGATTGAAAATGCTATGCTATTTCATAGTTTTTATTATTGCTCCTGCTCCTGCTTCTGCTCTTAATTTGACGGAGCACTTATGACAGCAGAAGCACAAAACAAAATTTGCGTTGCTCTGCTATACTATGCTGTTTGATTTGTTGAAGCACGAAGCAAGAGCAAAAGCAAGAGCAAAAAATTAAAATATATGCTACTGAAAAACACAGAACGAGAAAACAAAAAGTAACAATAATTTTTTGTTACAATACTTGTTTTCTTCAAGTAAATAAGCAAACATTTTCTTTCATTAATAAATTTTTACAAAAACTTGATCTGCTTAAAGCAGTAAAAATTAGCAACAATTTGCTTTGCCTAGTAAAGCCATCATATAAACAATTATTACAAATGTATGTTATGATCTTACTTTCTTTAACAGAATTATATTAATTTCTGTTAAAATCATAATAACAAAATATACGGTGTGTAGAAAATGTGGATTGTGTTCATTGGACACCTAATGTTGGTATGCTTCAACGAAAGCTCTGAAATGTGTAAGAGCGAACTGCGACATCTTATAGAATTTATTATTTTTGCCATAAACAAAAATATATTAAATATTTCATATATATTTAATATATATGAAATATATTAAATATTAGAATATTAATATTAAATAAAATCGAATTATTAAAAATTATTAAACCAGTAAACATTAGAATATTGAAGTTCAAATATTAAAAATTAAATAATGATAGTACTCAATTAATTAAAATAAATTGATTAAAATTTCTTATATACCAGATATTCTTATACACAATATAACATGTATATATTTTATATTATAATTGAATATCGAACCTTGACCAACCATCTATTAAATAACAATTGAACTAAAAGAACTTAACTAATACATCGCAATTATAATCAAACAAAATTACGTATTTTAACGTTTTGTATATCAACCACAAAAAAGCAACATAAACCTAAATATCTAAATATTATAATCTCAAATTTTTAATTCATCAGCTTCATAATAAAATATAAATCATTTCCAGATACAAGCAAAACTAAAAAATGGAAACAAAACAAACCAATCTTGCAATTTCATCAATCACAAACAAGGAATGATTCAACAAATCCAATTCATACCACTAATCCTCCACCAATGCCAATGTTAAACTCATCACATCATCAGGATGCAGAAAATGAAATAATAACCATATGTGGTAAGTATCACAAATCCCAACATTATCAATATCAATATTCTATTACAAATCATAAAATATCTTTCATAAATTACTAAATAATAATAATCTCATTACAATATTATAAAATTAATTTATACATAATATCATTATAATATCCTTCACATTAAATATCAAAATAAGTCCTAATCTAGTTGGATATATATCCACAAAAATTCTAATGTTAATATGTATTCGAAGATCTATTACATATAAATCATACATATACATCTACCAATATCTATACTCATCATAAAATTAATTTAATCCATACTATTTTATAATATATTCTATCAATCGCATGAACTAAATAATTAATAAAAAATATGTGTTTAAATAATAGAAAAATGATAATACACCTTATTAAAATCAATATTTCCAGATTCAGACACATCTATATTCCAACTGCATGACACAACCTCAGCATCATATCATCCCCTAAATGCTTCCATTGACAATACCTCAATCAACACAAACAAACGGAAAAAACTCAACCAATCAACAATCGACACACAAACAAGAACCATAGATGCACCACAAACACCACTTATGAAATATTTTTCTCATCAACCAGAAACTCCATCTCGAAAATATATTAGCGGTTGAGTAGGGATTCTTTGGGCGTTCAATTTTTCTTCTAGTCCGATTCATGTTAAATTTCTTTATTTACAGTTACGTTTGGTTATGATAAACCAAAAATGTAGTAATAAATTCGAAGTTCAAGAAATGAAGATAACCGACACGAGCACCACTCAATATGGTGAATGCAACAAAAATTTTTTAAATCGTGAATAACAGTAAATAGCAATGCAAAAAATTTACAATATTTTTTCAATGTTACAACAAAACTTTATAGACAATGTACGGTAATTATGCGTACTCGTTCTCGTATTCGTACAACAGAAATTATTTTCAAATAATTCCTTATCCTTATGCAAATCATGCAAAATTGTTATATTATTCTGTTTAATGAATTATTATTATTAAGACATATTGAATTAATTGCTGCAAGTTAATTGCTACACTCATTAAATTTGATGAATGTTACCAATATATGAATAAGCTACAATTCAGTTTGAGCAATGAAGCGTAAACGAAACATTGGACCAC
>NW_024031744.1:0-14541 GCF_002237135.1 Teleopsis dalmanni | reverse complement strand
AAATAAAATATTAATCATTTTTTAAATAAAAAACAGAAGAAATTTGCTTAAGCATTCACATCTATTAATATATTATGAAATTTATATACCTACATTGGACAATTACAATTACCAAAATATCTTATATCATATTATTACTATGTACAAATTAACAGTTTCTTTATGAAATAAATAAATTAAAAAATTTTTTCCTTGAATTATATTACATTGGAAGTCCCCCATACATAGTATATTGTTGGAGATTGCACCCGCACTCAGCAGAAAGTGTTTGTTGAACTTGAAATTGATGTTGTTTTGTAGTACAGCTTCTTGTACAAAAGGAACTTCTTCTGGAGTCGGAAAATACACAGCATTTGAAGAGTAATGAGAGTTATACGGTATTGTGTTGCTTTGGTGATAAGGATGTCCGTACGAGTAACCACCACCGCAATGTAAAATTGCTCTTGAATCATTTAACGTTGAATTATTATTCCGACGTAAGCGACCAGTGGTTTCCCCAATAGTTACGTCTTCCGCTGATGGATCTATTGCCCAATAGTGACCGCGTCCTGGATCATCTAACGCCCGAGGTATTCGCACAAAATATTTATTCAAGCTTAGATTGTGCCGAATGCAATTCTGCCACTTGTTTCTGTTATTTTGATAGTACGGAAAGTTATTAGCTATCCACTCACATATCCCGCCCAATGTTAAACGTTTATCAGGACTGCTACCTATGGCCATAACAATCAGTGAACTATATGTATACGCTGGTTTCTCATTAGTGAATGTAGATTCATCCGATAATGTTTCATCTGAAGAAGTAATATCACATGAACTTATGGCCCATTCTTCCGTCGAAGTATTACTCTCTATCTCCAAAGAGGACTTTGTGTCCGATAATATAGAACGAATTGAAAAGTTAGATTCGAATACTTCAGCCATTATTTAATTTCTATTCAAATTATTGTTAATGAAAATGTAAATAGTCGTATCAGATTTCGAGCTCTTTACTTATCTCACGTTGAGTTGTGATTGATAAAGTCTGGGTGTTGTGTCCCTCTTTTATACTTTTAAAAAGTCATGCGAGAGGAATATATAAATATTTTCTATTAAGGTTGTAAGTACGAAATACCAAATACTCTATATCAATGCTATATATATATTACAAGAACAAGAACTAGTTAATACTATTTAATACATGGGCGTAACTACGTTTAAGTCCATAAGTACTTCCTACATACCGACTATATGTGCTACCTACTACACATCGAAAAGAAGAGAGTTAGAAGTTAAGAAAAAAGTAATACAGATATCAATAATCATCCATTCATTAATGGAATGTTGTCTACTAAGCCAGATCCATTGTTTTTGATGGTTTATTGCCGGCTTAAGTTTCATGTTCTTGAAAAATTTCTTTTCGTTTAATCATACCTGCACATATGATGCGTTTGCTAAAATTTATCATTTTATTTTTGAGTTGCGCGTTAAGCCGTTCATTAGAATTTGCTCTTGTTTCTTTTCTTCACTAACCCCCTAATTCAACTTAAAGAGTTATGAATACAATTACTCAGCAAATGTCACGAAAATCTGAATGAAACTTTAAAAATTTATTATATTATTTCTGTTATTTGTTATTGTAGTGGTGCAAATTATATTCCTAAGTATCGGTGTTATAGTTAAAGATTATTTACAAATATTTCAATATTTCAAGGATAAAATGTTCTAAATCCGTTTTTACAAAAACAAAATTTTACAAATATTGATGTACTATCTAAACACAGAGATATAAAGATTTTTAAATTTTATTGATTTATCATCAATTAAAAAGATTACTAGAACAGATTAAACTTAAATCGCCTAAAACAAACTAGTCTCAAGACTTATTTTGTATCTTACTAATATTTACTTAAAAATTATTACTTCAACCTAAGATATATATAATATTTTTGCACAATTCTTTCTATATGTTGTACCTTCTCATGTTTTTAGAGACCAGGTCCAACGAATCCACAACGACATTTCTTAAGATTCACTCTTGTTGTTTGGTTCTTCCCACCTACTAAAAATATTTCGAATCATATAATATATTGTAATAAGCACTTTTATGATATCGAAATATGTATATCAATGGACGACAATACCAAGTCAAAACTGAAACACGGACTTTGCTTCGTTTCAACATATAAAGTCTCTGACACAAAAAATTTTCTATAACATATATTGTAGTGCAGTATAATACAGAATAGTGTAGTATACCAAATTATTATTTTGTTATTTAATTGATCTATTTACTAACTATCTATTCATAATATTAATCCATTTATTTGAATTGGAAATTTTGTAATTTGTAACAAGAATTCCACGTAAAAAAAACATAAAATTGATATTTTTAAAATATTTATTATTTACTTAATAAATATTTTCAAATTAATTGTATTATTTATTTTTTAGGTCTGAAGTAAAAATTTATTCGATATGGTATATGCCGCTAATGAAATATCTGGTTGTATCTCGTTATCATTTTCATTAGGAAACTTTTTTTGTACAATAGATCTTCGATCTTTAGAGACCTTCCTTCCCAATTACCTTATGCAAATAAAATATTAATCATTTTTTAAATAAAAAACAGAAAAAATTTGCTTAAGCATTCACATCTATTAATATATTATGAAATTTATATACATTAAACAATTACAATTACCAAAATATCTTATATCATATTATTACTATGTACAAATTAACAGTTTCTTTATGAAATAAATAAATTAAAAAATTATTTCCTTGAATTATATTACATTGGAAGTCCCCCATACATAGTACATTGTTGCAGATTGCACCCACACTCAGCAGAAAGTGTTTATTGAACTTGAAATTGATGTTGGTTTTGTAGTACAGCTTCTTGTACAAAACGAACTTCATCTGGAGTCGGAAAATACACAGCGTTTGGAGAGTAATGAGAGTAATGAGAGTTAAACGGTATTGTGTTGCTTTGGTGATAAGGATGTCCGTACGAGTAACCACCACCGCAATGTAAAATTGCTCTTGAATCATTTAACGTTGAATTATTATTCCGACGTAAGCGGCCAGTGGTTTCCCCAATTGTTACGTCTTCCGCTGATGGATCTATTGCCCAATAGTGACCGCGTCCTGGATCATCTAACGCCCGAGGTATTCGCACAAAATATTTATTCAAGCTTAGATTGTGCCGAATGCAATTCTGCCACTTGTTTCTGTTATTTTGATAGTAAGGAAAGTTATTAGCTATCCACTCACATATCCCGCCCAATGTTAAACGTTTATCAGGACTGCTACGTATGGCCATAACAATCAGTGAACTGTATGTATACGCTGGTTTCTCATTAGTGAATGTAGATTCATCCGATAATGTTTCATCTGAAGAAGTAATATCACATGAACTTATGGCCCATTCTTCCGTCGAAGTATTACTCTCTATCTCCAAAGAGGACTTTGTGTCCGATAATATAGAACGAATTGAAAAGTTAGATTCGAATACTTCAGCCATTATTTAATTTCTATTCAAATTATTGTTAATGAAAATGTAAATAGTCGTATCAGATTTGGAGCTCTTTACTTATCTCACGTTGAGTTGTGATTGATAAAGTCTGGGTGTTGTGTCCCTCTTTTATACTTTTAAAAAGTCATGCGAGAGGAATATATAAATATTTTCTATTAAGGTTGTAAGTACGAAATACCAAATACTCTATATCAATGCTATATATATTACAAGAACAAATACTAGTTAATACTATTTAATACATGGGCGTAACTACGTTTAAGTCCATAAGTACTTCCTACATACCGGCTATATGTGCTACCTACTACACATCGAAAAGAAGAGAGTTAGAAGTTAAGAAAAAAATAATACAGATATCAATAATCATCCATTCATTAATGTAATGTTGTCTACTAAGCCAGATCCATTGTTTTTGACGGCTTATTGCCGGCTTAAGCTTCGTGTTCTTGAAAATTTCTTTTCATTTAATCATACCTGCACATATGATGCGTTTGCTAAAATTTATCATTTTATTTTTGAGTTGCGCGTTAAGCCGTTCATTAGAATTTGCTCTTGTTTCTTTTCTTCACTAACCCCCTAATTCAACTTAAAGAGTTATGAATACAATTACTCAGCAAATGTCACGAAAATCTGAATGAAACTTTAAAAATTTAGTATATTATTTCTGTTATTTGTTATTGTAGTGGTGCAAATTATATTCCTAGGTATCGGTGTTATAGTTAAAGATTATTTACAAATATTTCAATATTTCAAGGATAAAATGTTCTAAATCCGTTTTTTACAAAAACAAAATTTTACAAATATTGATATACTATCTAAACACAGAGATATAAAGATTTTTAAATTTTATTGATTTATCATCAATTAAAAAGATTACTAGAACAGATTAAATTTAAATCGCCTAAAACAAACTAGTCTCAAGACTTATTTTGTATTTTACTAAAATTTACTTAAAAATTATTACTTCAACCTAAGATATATATAATATTTTTGCACAATTCTTTCTATATATTGTACCTTCTCATGTTTTTAGAGACCAGGTCCAACGAATCCACAACAACATTTCTTAAGATTCACACTTGTTGTTTGGTACTTCCCACCTACTAAAAATATTTCGAATCATATAATATATTGTAATAAGCACTTTTATGATATCGAAATATGTATATCAATGGACGACAATACCAAGTCAAAACTGAAACACGGACTTTGCTTCGTTTCAACACATAAAGTCTCTGACACAAAAAATTTTCTATAACATATATTGTAGTAAAGTATAATACAGAATAGTGTAGTATTGTAAATTATTATTTTATTATTTAATTGATCTATTTACTAACTATCTATTCATAATATTAATCCATTTATTTGAATTGGAAATTTTGTAATTTGTAACAAGAATTCCACGTAAAAAAAACATAAAATTGATATTTTTAAAATATTTATTATTTACTTAATAAATATTTTCAAATTAATTGTATTATTTATTTTTTAGGTCTGAAGTAAAAATTTATTCGATATGGTATATGCCGCTAATGAAATATCTGGTTGTATCTCGTTATCATTTTCATTAGGAAACTTTTTTTGTACAATAGATCTTCGATCTTTAGAGACCTTCCTTCCCAATTACCTTATGCAAATAAAATATTAATCATTTTTTAAATAAAAAACAGAAAAAATTTGCTTAAGCATTCACATCTATTAATATATTATGAAATTTATATACATTGAACAATTACAATTACCAAAATATCTTATATCATATTATTACTATGTACAAATTAACAGTTTCTTTATGAAATAAATAAATTAAAAAATTATTTCCTTGAATTATATTACATTGGAAGTCCCCCATACATAGTATATTGTTGGAGATTGCACCCGCACTCAGCAGAAAGTGTTTGTTGAACTTGAAATTGATGTTGTTTTTGTAGTACAGCTTCTTGTACAAAACGAACTTCATCTGGAGTCGGAAAATACACAGCGTTTGGAGAGTAATGAGAGTAATGAGAGTTAAACGGTATTGTGTTGCTTTGGTGATAAGGATGTCCGTACGAGTAACCACCACCGCAATGTAAAGTTGCTCTTGAATCATTTAACGTTGAATTATTATTCCGACGTAAGCGGCCAGTGGTTTCCCCAATAGTTACGTCTTTCGCTGATGGATCTATTGCCCAATAGTGACCGCGTCCTGGATCATCTAACGCCCGAGGTATTCGCACAAAATATTTATTCAAGCTTAGATTGTGCCGAATGCAATTCTGCCACTTGTTTCTGTTATTTTGATAGTACGGAAAGTTATTAGCTATCCACTCACATATCCCGCCCAATGTTAAACGTTTATCAGGACTGCTACGTATGGCCATAACAATCAGTGAACTGTATGTATACGCTGGTTTCTCATTAGTGAATGTAGATTCATCCGATAATGTTTCATCTGAAGAAGTAATATCACATGAACTTATGGCCCATTCTTCCGTCGAAGTATTACTCTCTATCTCCAAAGAGGACTTTGTGTCCGATAATATAGAACGAATTGAAAAGTTAGATTCGAATACTTCAGCCATTATTTAATTTCTATTCAAATTATTGTTAATGAAAATGTAAATAGTCGTATCAGATTTGGAGCTCTTTACTTATCTCACGTTGAGTTGTGATTGATAAAGTCTGGGTGTTGTGTCCCTCTTTTATACTTTTAAAAAGTCATGCGAGAGGAATATATAAATATTTTCTATTAAGGTTGTAAGTACGAAATACCAAATACTCTATATCAATGCTATATATATATTACAAGAACAAGAACTAGTTAATACTATTTAATACATGGGCGTAACTACGTTTAAGTCCATAAGTACTTCCTACATACCGACTATATGTGCTACCTACTACACATCGAAAAGAAGAGAGTTAGAAGTTAAGAAAAAAATAATACAGATATCAATAATCATCCATTCATTAATGGAATGTTGTCTACTAAGCCAGATCCATTGTTTTTGATGGTTTATTGCCGGCTTAAGTTTCATGTTCTTGAAAAATTTCTTTTCGTTTAATCATACCTGCACTTATGATGCGTTTGCTAAAATTTATCATTTTATTTTTGAGTTGCGCGTTAAGCCGTTCATTAGAATTTGCTCTTGTTAGTTACGCTTAGCCGTATCTATTAGAAATTATGCTCTTATATTCTTTTCTTCCTAATTCCCCAATATTAACTTAGAAGAGTAAGAATAACAATCATCTTAAATAGCATGAATTCACGCAATGTCAGAAAATCAATGAAAACTATTAAAATCATATTTTGGAGTATTTGTTATTGTAGTGGTCGCAAATAAATTCCTAATACGTGTTATAGTTAAAGATATTAAATATTATTCAATATAGGATAATATCTCTATAAATCCAGATATTTTCCTGCACAAAATTGATACACAAATAATCATGAATATAACGAGTCTAGAGGCGAGGAGAGAGAGAGGATTGTAAATTTTATTGATTTATCATCAATTAAAAAGATTACTAGAACAGATTAAACTTAAATCACCTAAAACAAACTAGTCTCAAGACTTATTTTGTATTTTACTAAAATTTACTTAAAAATTATTACTTCAACCTAAGATATATATAATATTTTTGCACAATTCTTTCTATATATTGTACCTTCTCATGTTTTTAGAGACCAGGTCCAACGAATCCACAACGACATTTCTTAAGATTCACACTTGTTGTTTGGTACTTCCCACCTACTAAAAATATTTCGAATCATATAATATATTGTAATAAGCACTTTTATGATATCGAAATATGTATATCAATGGACGACAACACCAAGTCAAAACTGAAACACGGACTTTGCTTCGTTTCAACACATAAAGTCTCTGACACAAAAAATTTTCTATAACATATATTGTAGTGCAGTATAATACAGAATAGTGTAGTATTGTAAATTATTATTTTATTATTTAATTGATCTATTTACTGACTATCTATTCATAATATTAATCCATTTATTTGTATTGGAAATTTTGTAATTTGTAACAAGAATTCCACGTAAAAAAACATAAAATTGATATTTTTAAAATATTTATTATTTACTTAATAAATATTTTCAAATTAATTGTATTATTTATTTTTTAGGTCTGAAGTAAAAATTTATTCGATATGGTATATGCCGCTAATGAAATATCTGGTTGTATCTCGTTATCATTTTCATTAGAAAACTTTTTTTGTACAATAGATCTTCGATCTTTAGAGACCTTTCTTCCCAATTACCTTATGCAAATAAAATATTAATCATTTTTTAAATAAAAAACAGAAGAAATTTGCTTAAGCATTCACATCTATTAATATATTATGAAATTTATATACATTGAACAATTACAATTACCAAAATATCTTATATCATATTATTACTATGTACAAATTAACAGTTTCTTTATGAAATAAATAAATTAAAAAATTATTTCCTTGAATTATATTACATTGGAAGTCTCCCATTGTTGGAGATTGCACCCACACTCAGCAGAAAGTGTTTGTTGAACTTGAAATTGATGTTGTACTGCAATTCGGTCTTCAGTTGGGAGCTGGGGGTGAAAGTTGTTTAAAGCTTGTTGTTTTTGTAGTACAGCTTCTTGTACAAAACGAACTTCTTCTGGAGTCGGAAAATACACAGCGTTTGGAGAGTAATGAGAGTTATACGGTATTGTGTTGCTTTGGTGATAAGGATGTCCGTACGAGTAACCACCACCGCAATGTAAAGTTGCTCTTGAATCATTTAACGTTGAATTATTATTCCGACGTAAGCGGCCAGTGATTTCCCCAATAGTTACGTCTTCCGCTGATGGATGTATTGCCCAATAGTGACCGCGTCCTGGATCATCTAACGCCCGAGGTATTCGCACAAAATATTTATTCAAGCTTAGATTGTGCCGAATGCAATTCTGCCACTTGTTTCTGTTATTTTGATAGTACGGAAAGTTATTAGCTATCCACTCACATATCCCGCCCAATGTTAAACGTTTATCAGGACTGCTACGTATGGCCATAACAATCAGTGAACTATATGTATACGCTGGTTTCTCATTAGTGAATGTAGATTCATCCGATAATGTTTCATCTGAAGAAGTAATATCACATGAACTTATGGCCCATTCTTCCGTCGAAGTATTACTCTCTATCTCCAAAGAGGACTTTGTGTCCGATAATATAGAACGAATTGAAAAGTTAGATTCGAATACTTCAGCCATTATTTAATTTCTATTCAAATTATTGTTAATGAAAATGTAAATAGCGGTATCAGATTTGGAGCTCTTTACTTATCTCACGTTGAGTTGTGATTGATAAAGTCTGGGTGTTGTGTCCCTCTTTTATACTTTTAAAAAGTCATACGAGAGGAATATATAAATATTTTCTATTAAGGTTGTAAGTACGAAATACCAAATACTCTATATCAATGCTATATATATTACAAGAACAAATACTAGTTAATACTATTTAATACATGGGCGTAACTACGTTTAAGTCCATAAGTACTTCCTACATACCGACTATATGTGCTACCTACTACACATCGAAAAGAAGAGAGTTAGAAGTTAAGAAAAAAATAATACAGATATCAATAATCATCCATTCATTAATGTAATGTTGTCTACTAAGCCAGATCCATTGTTTTTGACGGCTTATTGCCGGCTTAAGCTTCGTGTTCTTGAAAATTTCTTTTCATTTAATCATACCTGCACATATGATGCGTTTGCTAAAATTTATCATTTTATTTTTGAGTTGCGCGTTAAGCCGTTCATTAGAATTTGCTCCTGTTTCTTTTCTTCACTAACCCCCTAATTCAACTTAAAGAGTTATGAATACAATTACTCAGCAAATGTCACGAAAATCTGAATGAAACTTTAAAAATTTATTATATTATTTCTGTTATTTGTTATTGTAGTGGTGCAAATTATATTCCTAAGTATCGGTGTTATAGTTAAAGATTATTTACAAATATTTCAATATTTCAAGGATAAAATGTTCTAAATCCGTTTTTACAAAAACAAAATTTTACAAATATTGATGTACTATCTAAACACAGAGATATAAAGATTTTTAAATTTTATTGATTTATCATCAATTAAAAAGATTACTAGAACAGATTAAACTTAAATGGCCTAAAACAAACTAGTCTCAAGACTTATTTTGTATTTTACTAAAATTTACTTAAAAATTATTACTTCAACCTAAGATATATATAATATTTTTGCACAATTCTTTCTATATGTTGTACCTTGTCATGTTTTTAGAGACCAGGTCCAACGAATCCACAACGACATTTCTTAAGATTCACACTTGTTGTTTGGTACTTCCCACCTACTAAAAATATTTCGAATCATATAATATATTGTAATAAGCACTTTTATGATATCGAAATATGTATATCAATGGACGACAATACCAAGTCAAAACTGAAACACGGACTTTGCTTCGTTTCAACACATAAAGTCTCTGACACAAAAAATTTTCTATAACATATATTGTAGTACAGTATAATACAGAATAGTGTAGTATACCAAATTATTATTTTGTTATTTAATTGATCTATTTACTAACTATCTATTCATAATATTAATCCATTTATTTGAATTGGAAATTTTGTAATTTGTAACAAGAATTCCACGTAAAAAAAACATAAAATTGATATTTTTAAAATATTTATTATTTACTTAATAAATATTTTCAAATTAATTGTATTATTTATTTTTTAGGTCTGAAGTAAAAATTTATTCGATATGGTATATGCCGCTAATGAAATATCTGGTTGTATCTCGTTATCATTTTCATTAGGAAACTTTTTTTGTACAATAGATCTTCGATCTTTCGTTATTATATAAAGCTAGAAACTTACTCAAAAATATTATATAAATAATAAATAATTTATGAGTGTGTGTGATGCATCTACTGCTGGACTGAAAATAAATTAATGAAAAATAAATATATCTACCATATTTTCTCCAGTTTCTAATGTGAAAGCACATAAATGAAGTTTTAATTCTTATAATATCTGTTTATTTAAGTTGGAAAATTCAATTCATGAATAAATCATCTACAAAACTTATAAATTCAATTTAATTTTAATACCAAAAAAATTCACAATGGAGAAATATATATAAAATATATAATCCGCAT
This sequence comes from Teleopsis dalmanni, assembly GCF_002237135.1. Taxonomy (NCBI): domain Eukaryota; kingdom Metazoa; phylum Arthropoda; class Insecta; order Diptera; family Diopsidae; genus Teleopsis; species Teleopsis dalmanni. The sequence continues at coordinate 3,857 of NW_024031744.1, read as the reverse complement.
TGTTGAATTTTCGATTCATATCATAGCTCAATACCCCAATTACATCGGTCCATTCAACTTTGTCCAGAACTTCTCAGTTTGACAATCTAATAAATATGTTTTCTTAGTTTATGAACGAGTATTAGGATAATTCAATAATATTACATTACTACTTAATTTTCAAATGTTTGAAATATCTTCCCAATTACCTTATGCAAATAAAATATTAATCATTTTTTAAATAAAAAACAGAAGAAATTTGCTTAAGCATTCACATCTATTAATATATTATGAAATTTATATACATTGAACAATTACAATTACCAAAATATCTTATATCATATTATTACTATGTACAAATTAACAGTTTCTTTATGAAATAAATAAATTAAAAAATTATTTCCTTGAATTATATTACATTGGAAGTCCCCCATACATAGTACATTGTTGGAGATTGCACCCGCACTCAGTAGAAAGTGTTTGTTGAACTTGAAATTGATATTGTACTGCAATTTGGTCTTCAGTTCGGAGCTGGGGGTGAAAGTTGTTTAAAGCTTGTTGTTTTTGTAGTACAGCTTCTTGTACAAAACGAACTTCTTCTGGAGTCGGAAAATACACAGCATTTGGAGAGTAATGAGAGTTAAACGGTATTGTGTTGCTTTGGTGATAAGGATGTCCGTACGAGTAACCACCACCGCAATGTAAAGTTGCTCTTGAATCATTTAACGTTGAATTATTATTCCGACGTAAGCGGCCAGTGGTTTCCCCAATAGTTACGTCTTCCGCTGATGGATCTATTGCCCAATAGTGACCGCGTCCTGGATCATCTAACGCTCGAGGTATTCGCACAAAATATTTATTCAAGCTTAGATTGTGCCGAATGCAATTCTGCCACTTGTTTCTGTTATTTTGATAGTACGGAAAGTTATTAGCTATCCACTCACATATCCCGCCCAATGTTAAACGTTTATCAGGACTGCTACGTATGGCCATAACAATCAGTGAACTGTATGTATACGCTGGTTTCTCAATAGTGAATGTAGATTCATCCGATAATGTTTCATCTGAAGAAGTAATATCACATGAACTTATGGCCCATTCTTCCGTCGTAGTTTTACTTTCTATCTCCAAAGAGGACTTTGTGTCCGATAATATAGAACGAATTGAAAACTTAGATTCGAATACTTCAGCCATTATTTAATTTCTATTCAAATTATTGTTAATGAAAATGTAAATAGCGGTATCAGATTTGGAGCTCTTTAATTATCTCACGTTGAGTTGTGATTGATAAGGTCTGAGGTGTTGTGTCCCTCTTTTATACTTTTAAAAAGTCATGCGAGAGGAATATATAAATATTTTCTATTAAGGTTATAAGTACGAAATACCAAATACTCTATATCAATGCTATATATATTACAAGAACAAGAACTAGTTAATACTATTTAATACATGGGCGTAACTACGTTTAAGTCCATAAGTACTTCCTACATACCGGCTGTATGTGCTACCTACTACACATCGAAAAGAAGAGAGTTAGAAGTTAAGAAAAAAATAATACAGATATCAATAATTATCCATTCATTAATGGAATGTTGTCTACTAAGCCAGATCCATTGCTTTTGATGGTTTATTGCCGGCTTAAGCTTCGTGTTCTTGAAATTTTCTTTTCATTTAATCATACCTGCACATATGATGCGTTTGCTAAAATTTATCATTTTATTTTTGAGTTGCGCGTTAAGCCGTTCATTAGAATTTGCTCTTGTTTCTTTTCTTCACTAATCCCCCTAATTTAACTTGAAGAGTTAAGAACACAATCAGTCTTATAGCAGTGGATTCAGCAAATGTCACGAAAATCTGAATGAAACTTTAAAAATCTATTATTTCTGTTATTTGTTATTGTAGTGGTGCAAATTAAATTCCTAAGTATCGGTGTTATAGTTAAAGATTATTTACAAATATTTCAATATTTCAAGGATAAAATGTTCTAAATCCGTTTTTTACAAAAACAAAATTTTACAAATATTGATATACTATCTAAACACAGAGATATAAAGATTTTTAAATTTTATTGATTTATCATCAATCAAAAAGATTACTAGAACAGATTAAACTTAAATCGCCTAAAACAAACTAGTCTCAAGACTTATTTTGTAGTTTACTAAAATTTACTTAAAAATTATTACTTCAACCTAAGATATATATAATATTTTTGCACAATTCTTTCTATATGTTGTACCTTCTCATGTTTTTAGAGACCAGGTCCAACGAATCCACAACGACATTTCTTAAGATTCACACTTGTTGTTTGGTACTTCCCACCTACTAAAAATATTTCGAATCATATAATATATTGTAATAAGCACTTTTATGATACCGAAATATGTATATCAATGGACGACAATACTAAGTCAAAACTGAAACACGGACTTTGCTTCGTTTCAACACACAAAGTCTCTGACACAAAAAATTTTCTATAACATATATTGTAGTACAGTATAATACAGAATAGTGTAGTATTATAAATTATTATTTTATTATTTAATTGATCTATTTACTGACTATCTATTCATAATATTAATCCATTTATTTGTATTGGAAATTTTGTAATTTGTAACAAGAATTCCACGTAAAAAAAACATAAAATTGATATTTTTAAAATATTTCTTATTAACTTAATAAATATTTTCAAATTAATTGTATTATTTATTTTTTAGGTCTGAAGTAAAAATTTATTCGATATGGTATATGCCGCTAATGAAATATCTGGTTGTATCTCGTTATCATTTTCATTAGGAAACTTTTTTTGTACAATAGATCTTCGATCTTTCGTTATTATATAAAGCTGGAAACTTACTCAAAAATATTATATAAATAATAAATAATTTATGAGTGTGTGTGATGTATCTACTGCTGGACTGAAAATAAATTAATGAAAAATAAATATATCTACCATATTTTCTCCAGTTTCTAATGTGAAAGCACATAAATGAAGTTTTAATTCTTATAATATCTGTTTATTTAAGTTGGAAAATTCAATTCATGAATAAATCATCTACAAAACTTATAAATTCAATTTAATTTTAATACCAAAAAAATTCACAATGGAGAAATATATATAAAATATATAATCAGCATTGTTGAATTTTCGATTCATATCATAGCTCAATACCCCAATTACATCGGTCCATTCAACTTTATCCAGAACTTCTCAGTTTGACAATCTAATAAATATGTTTTCTTAGTTTATGAACGAGTATTAGGATAATTCAATAATATTACATTACTACTTAATTTTCAAATTTTTGAAATATCTTCCCAATTACCTTAAGCAAATAAAATATTAATCATTTTTTAAATAAAAAACAGAAGAAATTTGCTTAAGCATTCACATCTATTAATATATTATGAAATTTATATACATTGGACAATTAAAATTACCAAAATTTCTTATATCATATTAATACTATGTACAAATTAACAGTTTCTTTATGAAATAAATAAATTAAAAAATTATTTCCTTGAATTATATTACATTGGAAGTCCCCCATACATAGTACATTGTTGGAGATTGCACCCGCACTCAGCAGAAAGTGTTTGTTGAACTTGAAATTGATGTTGTACTGCAATTTGGTCTTCAGTTGGGAGCTGGGGGTGAAAGTTGTTTAAAGCTTGTTGTTTTTGTAGTACAGCTTCTTGTACAAAACGAACTTCTTCTGGAGTCGGAAAATACACAGCATTTGGAGAGTAATGAGAGTTATACGGTATTGTGTTGCTTTGGTGATAAGGATGTCCGTACGAGTAACCACCACCGCAATGTAAAGTTGCTCTTGAATCATTTAACGTTGAATTATTATTCCGACGTAAGCGGCCAGTGGTTT
>NW_024031743.1:0-14548 GCF_002237135.1 Teleopsis dalmanni | reverse complement strand
AAAGATGACGAAAAGTAGAAGAGTCTGCGGTGCGTTTAATTAATTGCACTTACAGAAATATCTAATGGAAGAAGTCAAGGGAGACGTCTAGTCATTACTAATATATCCATCTAATGTGCTCTTATAGAATTTGAATTTTGATATGGTCACCTAGATTTGCTAGTGGAAATAAATAAAAAAATACATAAATAAGGTGTATGACGTGAATAAAGTGAACAAGAAAAATATTGATAATTTAATTCGCTTGACATCTCTTATGCGATATATCGTCGCCTTTGTGTCATGGGTCAATTGTGAGCATCATATAAGCAACCCAACATTGTTGGAACAACTGGTTCATAATTTGCTGCATATTAAATAGTTTGAATGGACATTTTATGCCTACCCTAAAATAAAAGAATGTACTGATCGATCTACAAATCGATCTACAAATTGTTTCCACGTAACACAAACTTCTTGCAACGAATCCACCCAATATTGGCTGGATCAATTAAAATCAAAATATTATCATTCCAACCATAAGCATTTTTCAACTTTTTAACACGTTTAATATACTGCACGGCATTAGGCGAAATTTTTGATACAAGATTAAATTCAGGAAATCATTTTACTACATCACGTACGTTGCGAAGTTGATTTGAAGGAACGTAGGGTGCTGGTTGCGTAATATATGGACAAGGTACTATATACGAAGGTACTATATATGGTGAACTATTCACATGTGTGGTAATATGTTTTGCGTTTGTGTGTATAAATTTTGCGGCATTATGTATCCACTCAATTGGCTAGTACTTGATATTTGAATATGCCAAACTGGAGACATGCCATTTGAAACTTGTTGCATATTGGTTTACATCGGTGCCTCTCGTGACGACATTATTTGTGACGACACCATCATCTGCGGATATGACCAACATGTTTGGTTATACGGAGGCTGCACTATTTTACTCGATACTTGATTACGGTCGATCTGTGGTTGCAGCACTTCTTTGTGGTACAAAATCTTTGTTACTATCGTATTATCGTGGTTGCGCATTACAAAAAAAAAACACAAAACGATTTCTTAATTTCGCGAAACTTGCCAGCAGAGCCTCAAGGCGCAGAATTTTTGCAGAACTCGTCAGCGAAGTCTCAACGTGTACAATTTTCACAGAACTTGCCAGCAGAGTCTCAATGTGCACAATTTTCGTAGTCCACTATGATTGATTCCATTTCCGAAAAAATATCACCCCGCCGTATGCTAGAGATATTTTCGTTCCAGTTTAACTTTAGTTCAATAAAACAACCTTTTAAATTTAAGAAGTATTAGCTTTATTTTTTTAATTTTCATTTTCACGTTCATTTGCACGCATTGTTCATAAACAACCACTACACTTCTATTACTGTTGACACTGTTTTCTTCTACTTCTTCTTTCGTACTCTTCTTTTTCTTTTATTTTTTATATGCCGTAGTGTTGCCAGCTAGTTCTTACTTGACACAAGTGTATCCAAGTATCTCTGAAGTACATTCTTTGTATATGTTTGAAGTCGCCTTTTCAATATCGTTTACATTTTGGTTGCCGTTATTTGTGCTTCTTGAGGCTTTGTAGGCAGCTCTTAGGTTTGAGGTGAATTGTATTACTGGTTGGGGGTCTTTACATTTGTTTATGTTGATTTTTCGCGGCCTTTTGTTATCGTTTTTTTTGACGGTTGCCAATTTTAATTTAAAGTTTATTCGACGCGGCAATGATCGCTTCCAATATTTGCTCCGCTTTTAGTTCTTACATCTAGGAGCGATGCCCGCTATAATAAATAAATAATGCTCCGTTTACAATAAAATTTCTGTGATAGCCTAGCTCAAGCAGCCTCTGCTCATTGCCTTTTTGGGTACCAGTTCCATACTTTCATAAGAAAGACAACCTTACTTGGGCGGATGTTTTGTTCCTCTTTGCTTGAATATAAAAGGACTCTTTCATTTTCAGATAGTTCACCATATCTGTCCCACAGACTTTCTTGTGCTGAATTTTATATATCAACTTTGAACTGTATTCATTTGAGGTTTGTAATTCCGTGTTCCGATGTATAACTCTGCCTTTATTCCTAATCTTATCTAGTTTTGGTTTTTCGAATCTTTTCGGTTTCATTCATAAATGTACAGAGCAGAACTTCACAGTAATATCGAAAACTTTATGTTTTCCTTTGGCTGTCATAACTTCGGCTTCTCGGACTAATTTTTCGCTCTTCCTCGTCTTTTTATCTGTTTTGTAAACTTTGCAATATAAAGGTGTAGCATTATTTCCTTTTTTGATATTTTAGTTTTAACTTGTTGTCAAAATGTCGCACTGAGCCATTCTCTATTACCTCTTGCTGAATTTTAAAGTACTGGTTTAGTTGCTGTCCACATAATTTTCTGTAACTTTCAGTGTATAAAAATTGAAACATCAATCAGCAGATTATGATTAAAGCATGGTTTTTATAAAAGTTCAGCATTTTAATTTTTCTGTCTCATACCGTGTTTTCCCCTCACGTGTTCTATTTCTGTGTTATCGTTTCCAATACGTGGTAGGCATCTTGACGTGGTGTAGGGGTTTAGCTACAGGCAAGCTTGCTGACAGGACCCGCTGACAACTCAGTGGACGGGAAATCCGATGTCGGTTTGGCTCATAATTGCAACAAAGCACTACCAGTAGTCGTGTTGTCCTGCAGTCCATATGCATGTATGAATTAATGTTGTGGGTATATGTTGTGATAAGGTATATATATGTTTCCATATATATGTTCTATGTGTTCTATGTGTATATATATGATGTGAATGTAGTTAGAGTTAATGTAAGTATAAGGGTGAGTGTGAAGTAAGTGTAAAGGTGTCAGAGTAAACTGTATATCACCCTAATCCAGAATAACACGTGTCCATCGGATTGATGTTTGCAGTCGGGGTCAACAGATTGTATTCTAGCGTGCATCTAACTGATAACTGCTCGCCTCAGTGAGTAACTGTGGGCTTACCGTGTTAGAGGGGGCTATGACACGGCGGACATGCCTTTCCCCCACTCTCGTGGGTGTTTATGGAGAATTTAAATTAATTAAACAAACTAGCAGGATCTCATGCTGCAACTCAACTGGCGAACCAGGCGGAATCTCATATCCGAAATACTGAACGCCAGGCTTTAACTGCTACATGGAGACTACAAGAACGTAAGGAAGGCAAAGGATCAAAGGAAACGAAACTTGGTCCAGCGATTTCAGCAATAACTGCAACTTCAGCAGGTTAAAAACAAAAGGAAGGTTATAAAGTTGTGGGCTCTAAAGATGCTTCGGCACCTTAGGAGGCCATCCCACAACCTTAGATCAGTACTGGACAAACATCAGGGCTAACTAACTCTTTCGGTGATGTAAGGAAATTAACAGGTCTGAGTGGCGCAGGTATCAAATGGTACCTGTGGTATCCCAAAAAGGGCTTAAAGCCCGAAGAGGTAAGATAAGTCCAACGCAAGGTAATACTGCAAAGAGGAGCAGGGTTGACACTAAGGCACAACCCAAACCTGTGGCTAGTACAGCAAAAACTACTGTACCCTCCTTTGTGCCCAGGAGAACAGTAGGTGCTGGAGTCAGCTACTCAAACATTGCCAAGGGTATAAGATTCTTCTACTCAGTAGAAGAATGCAAGGCAATTCTTCCTACTCTGTACCCAGAATTCATTCTCACCCAGGAAGAGCAAGAAAGAGTAGAAGACCTCTTATTGGAGGAAATGTATAAGGGCTGGAAAGCGAAACTCAAGTTTGAAAGCATCCACTTTTGATCAAGTGTTATACTGGTAAATTGTGCGAGCAAAGTAACGGCTGACTGGGTCAGTGAAGTAATACCACACCATAAAAATTGGGAAAGTACTCAGCTGACCACGTGCACCGGGGAAAACATGCCCGGTGTTCACCTTATGACAGCTTATCTCACTAGGGCAGCAGGCTTCGAAAACGATAAACTGCTGAAGCTGATGGTAACACAGAATGAAGGACTCCACAAACATTTGTGGAGAATATATGAAAGTAAGGAGATGAAGAATGAGAGGCTGCTAACGATTAAGATCGACGATTAATCGTTAGACACTATAAGAGCGGCAAACAGTAGAATCGCGTACAGGTTCAGCTCTATCCCTGTTCACCTTCAAAAGAGCAGGACGGGTAAAGACATCGTAGCAACTGAGGATAACGAATTATCACCGATTCCGAGGGCAGAAATACCGGAGGTTGTGGTAAGAAGTATTGAAACAGAGGCTATAAGGAGCGAACAAGTTGAGGAAATCAATATCCTATCTCATGAAAATGAGGACATAGATGACCTCGACATGACGCTGCTAAACTTGACGGAAACAGAAGATTCGGACCGAATCTCTCTATTGGATATCGATGATGTCCCACTGACAGAGAAGAAAACCAAGTCCTAAATAACATCTGGTCATAGAAAAATGTAAAAATAGCTCAAATAAATCTACACCATGCGAAAGCTGCCTCGGTAGTTATCGTGAGAGCAACATTCAGGAACAATCTGAGTGTAATACTGGTCCAAGAGTCATGGATTTTCAAATATCGGATTTGTGGCCTAGTCACTAAATACACACAGGTAATATGGGATCTCATATGCGATAACCCCAGAACTTGTATTGTATTGAATAAAAATATTAACTTTCTATGTCTTTCAGAATTCCTCTCCAGGGATTTAGTAACAGTCCACCAGAGACACCAACAAACGGGGTGAGTACCGTTTGAAAAAATGATGAGAATTTATAATTAAAAAAAAATTAAAAATTATAAATATAGCGAATACGCTAAACCTTTGTAACTAGTTTCTAATGAACCATTGATGTCAGACTACAGTATTATAAGATTTGACATTGAAGGAGCACCCAAAGTCAATAAAATAGCTAGGAAAACAGACTGGAAAAAATACCAGAATAACCTAAGAGTTGACCTAAGTCAATTAGATATAGGGAGAAATATCTTGCATGAAACCCAACTGAAATCCATAGTTGAAAATCTCAGCAATGTCATTATTGATGCATACGAAAGTAGTTGCCCAATAAGCTCAATAAAATAAACAAGGACGTACCTTGATGGAACAATAAACTAACAATATTGAGAACAACGGCTCGAAGGCTATTCAACCGATCGAAGCGAACTAGGTGCTGGACCGAGTATAGAAGCACTCTTTTTCTCTAAAATAAGAAAATTTAGAGAGCAAAAAGTGAACGCTTCAGGATGTTTTATAACAGCATAGAACACACTACGGATGACTCTGAAAAGTATTGGCCAGAGAGAAAATACTCTCTTCAACCAATCTGAAAAAGAAAATAATACGTACACGGATTCAATTACTTGGCGAGACTTACATCCCAGGATTCTCTAGCATGGAAAAACAAGAAACTGAGAATATCAATAAGGAAGTTTGCCAAACAGCAGATAAAGGAACTTGGGATATTGCTAAGGAAATACGTACGACGCTAGGATCAAATAGGCGGTGAGAATCTTTAAACCATTTAATTCACCTGGCATAGATGGTATACTTCCGGCACTTATTCAACAGGGAATAAAATATCTGTTACCCCATTACATCCATGCCAACATGCTTACAGGGCGGGGAGATCCACCGAAACCGCATTGTTTGAGTTGATGAACATAATAGGGAATAGTATTAAGAAGAAGGAAACAGTACTATGCACATTTCTAGACATAGAAGGTGCCTTTGACAATACTTCACATGACGTTATAAGGAGATTACTAATAAACAGAGGAATAAACTCTTACAGGAATAAACATGCTTACAGGGCGGGGAGATCCACCGAAACCGCATTGTTTGAGTTGATGAACATAATAGGGAATAGTATTAAGAAGAAGGAAACAGTACTATGCACATTTCTAGACATAGAAGGTGCCTTTGACAATACTTCACATGACGTTATAAGGAGATCACTAATAAACAGAGGAATAAACTCTACTTTGGAACGGTGGATGAGCACCATGGTTCGAACTAGAAAGGTAGAAATAAGCACTTGTACGGGTCTAAAAGGATGAATTGGTGGATGAAAGTTTGGAAATACATCTGAAACATCTGAAATCTATCAGAATCGATGGAATTGAGGTAGAAATCAAGAAAACGGTTAAGTTCTAAGGCATACATCTCGACAAAAAACTCAACTGGAAACACCACATTGAGGAGATCACGAAGAAAGCCACTAGGGCTCTTATGACCTGTAGACCCACAGCAGGCAAAAGTTGGGGCTGTACACCAAAAATACTGCAATGGGTCCATTCGGCGATCATCAGACCTATCATCTCATATGGAGCACTCATCTGGGAAAATGGATCCAGACAACAGAATAACACTTAAAGACTGGCATGCATATATATAAGGGATATACATCACATATACCGATATACATCATATATACCGATATACATCATTTATGCCGATATACATCAGGTCCCAATCGGAAAGGGCAGTTCTAGGAATGAATAAAGGAAATACAACGGATAGCTGGCTCAATGGAAAGAAGTTCGAAAATCTTGCCAAGCAGCGTTCGGAACACGATGAATCCTAAGTTCAGTTTTATTACGAAGGAAGGTGCCGAGCTGGGCATAGTTGGACCAGCCAAGAAGCTGGTAAGCGCTGAGAAAAAATACAAGCATCGTCCAAGCAGAAATTTACGCAATTTAAAAATGCGTACTTATCAATATTAAACGGAATTACCAGAGTAAAAATATTGCAATACTGACAGATACCCAAGCGGCGATCAAGGCACTGAACTCGGATGAGATGACCCCAAGACTGGTGGTAGACTACCTTGTTAAGCTAAATCTGCTTGGCGAATCAAATCAGGTGTCGATTTTTTGGGTACCGAGACATACTGGCGTATTCGGAAATGAATACGTGGACAAACTAACCAGGAAAGTAGCAACCACACCGGAGCTCACTGTATTGGAATCTTTTTGTGCTTCTTTCTCTTATAAAAATAAAGAAAAACCAGAATAATAGGGATTACTGGGATAATATACTAGGACTAAAATAATCTAAATCACTTATTGGTACCTATAACTATTAGAGATATCAGGATTGTATAAACCTATCAAATGAAAAACTTAGAAACATCACAGTAATCCCAACAGGGCACTGTAGACTAAAACACAATCTTACAAGACAGGGTATACATACAGATGCAAACTGTAGATTCTGTGAAGAGATTGAGAAGTCGGTCACATATGTGCTGTTAGAATGCTCTGCGCTAATGGACATACGAAATAGGCTCCTATGAATGTATATTCTTACGGAAGAGGCAATAAAACTCGGTAAAGATGTTGGCGACCGCGTCGTTGTAGTGACTAAATGCAATCAGAAAATGGTAAATTTTTCAGCGTAGCTCCTAAGCAAGTTAGTACAGAGCTGCATTAACCATATTAACTTCGTAGTGTTGTCATTTCTCTTCCGCCAGCAAAGTGTGCTGTGGTGTCATCATACAGCATCCTTATATTTAGACAACTTTTAGCATATTTTGTCGGATAAATTTTATCAGATTTTCTCTAGTGACTTCGCAAATTATAACCAAGATCTGCAATGATGTATGCAATAAATTTTCTTAAAAATAGTTTTTAAAAATTAATTGGAAGACTAGAATGACGAGCAATTGATACATAAATCGAACCTGTGAACGCATCGGATCACAAAAGATAATATTCATGAACATAAATGAAAGAGACGCCATTCCATGATATTGTATATTATCCAAAGAAATAAAAGGAATTTATTAATTAGATTTAAAATTTGAAATATGAAAAATTTTATTTTAACCCATTTGTTTAGCAAAAAGAAGAATGTATATAAAGAAATATATTTAATGAATGCCTATATATGAAAATTTTAATTTGGAATTGAATAAGGTTAAAAATCACACTTTTTTAAAAGATAATACTTTTAATAAACTATTCAAAGAAAAGAATGACTGCTACAAATTGAAAATGATGTATCAAATATAAAATAAAATCTAAATAAAGAGATTTTTTTTTTTTATATTATATTATTTTACATTATTTTTTTTAAATTATATAAATTTTATTTTTTTTATATTATTTTATTTAATTGAATTTTTGGCTGACCATACAGCTGTTTCGAGTTTTGTATTTAATTATTCATAAATAATTATTTTTGAGACTGCAAATACCAGGATTCTAACTCGGGTTATGCCAAAGGTGAAGCTCAGAATCGGCGCACCTTAACCAACTGATCCAAAACCGTACTTGACATTTTTGTTCGCATATTTTTCTGGAGTTTTGTTACTATTACTATGAAAGTTTTTATTAACAATTTTACTTGCTGTGTTTATATTAGGACGAAATCATAAACCAGCTGTAGAATAATTGAATTTATTAATTAATTATAATTTTATTTTCAATTGTTAAATTTCAATACTATTCTGTTTATAGAGGCATTATTTGTTGCATGATTTGTTCTTTCTTATGTATAGAATCTAATCTAGGAACGTAATGCTGATTCCAAATCCTCAAGTCGTAACAAATCGACTTGACCACTTTACTAACAATAAATCTGTATTGAATAAAATAAAAGATGACGAAAAGTAGAAGAGTCTGCGGTGCGTTTAATTAATTGCACTTACAGAAATATCTAATGGAAGAAGTCAAGGGAGACGTCTAGTCATTACTAATATATCCATCTAATGTGCTCTTATAGAATTTGAATTTTGATATGGTCACCTAGATTTGCTAGTGGAAATAAATAAAAAAATACATAAATAAGGTGTATGACGTGAATAAAGTGAACAAGAAAAATATTGATAATTTAATTCGCTTGACATCTCTTATGCGATATATCGTCGCCTTTGTGTCATGGGTCAATTGTGAGCATCATATAAGCAACCCAACATTGTTGGAACAACTGGTTCATAATTTGCTGCATATTAAATAGTTTGAATGGACATTTTATGCCTACCCTAAAATAAAAGAATGTACTGATCGATCTACAAATCGATCTACAAATTGTTTCCACGTAACACAAACTTCTTGCAACGAATCCACCCAATATTGGCTGGATCAATTAAAATCAAAATATTATCATTCCAACCATAAGCATTTTTCAACTTTTTAACACGTTTAATATACTGCACGGCATTAGGCGAAATTTTTGATACAAGATTAAATTCAGGAAATCATTTTACTACATCACGTACGTTGCGAAGTTGATTTGAAGGAACGTAGGGTGCTGGTTGCGTAATATATGGACAAGGTACTATATACGAAGGTACTATATATGGTGAACTATTCACATGTGTGGTAATATGTTTTGCGTTTGTGTGTATAAATTTTGCGGCATTATGTATCCACTCAATTGGCTAGTACTTGATATTTGAATATGCCAAACTGGAGACATGCCATTTGAAACTTGTTGCATATTGGTTTACATCGGTGCCTCTCGTGACGACATTATTTGTGACGACACCATCATCTGCGGATATGACCAACATGTTTGGTTATACGGAGGCTGCACTATTTTACTCGATACTTGATTACGGTCGATCTGTGGTTGCAGCACTTCTTTGTGGTACAAAATCTTTGTTACTATCGTATTATCGTGGTTGCGCATTACAAAAAAAAAACACAAAACGATTTCTTAATTTCGCGAAACTTGCCAGCAGAGCCTCAAGGCGCAGAATTTTTGCAGAACTCGTCAGCGAAGTCTCAACGTGTACAATTTTCACAGAACTTGCCAGCAGAGTCTCAATGTGCACAATTTTCGTAGTCCACTATGATTGATTCCATTTCCGAAAAAATATCACCCCGCCGTATGCTAGAGATATTTTCGTTCCAGTTTAACTTTAGTTCAATAAAACAACCTTTTAAATTTAAGAAGTATTAGCTTTATTTTTTTAATTTTCATTTTCACGTTCATTTGCACGCATTGTTCATAAACAACCACTACACTTCTATTACTGTTGACACTGTTTTCTTCTACTTCTTCTTTCGTACTCTTCTTTTTCTTTTATTTTTTATATGCCGTAGTGTTGCCAGCTAGTTCTTACTTGACACAAGTGTATCCAAGTATCTCTGAAGTACATTCTTTGTATATGTTTGAAGTCGCCTTTTCAATATCGTTTACATTTTGGTTGCCGTTATTTGTGCTTCTTGAGGCTTTGTAGGCAGCTCTTAGGTTTGAGGTGAATTGTATTACTGGTTGGGGGTCTTTACATTTGTTTATGTTGATTTTTCGCGGCCTTTTGTTATCGTTTTTTTTGACGGTTGCCAATTTTAATTTAAAGTTTATTCGACGCGGCAATGATCGCTTCCAATATTTGCTCCGCTTTTAGTTCTTACATCTAGGAGCGATGCCCGCTATAATAAATAAATAATGCTCCGTTTACAATAAAATTTCTGTGATAGCCTAGCTCAAGCAGCCTCTGCTCATTGCCTTTTTGGGTACCAGTTCCATACTTTCATAAGAAAGACAACCTTACTTGGGCGGATGTTTTGTTCCTCTTTGCTTGAATATAAAAGGACTCTTTCATTTTCAGATAGTTCACCATATCTGTCCCACAGACTTTCTTGTGCTGAATTTTATATATCAACTTTGAACTGTATTCATTTGAGGTTTGTAATTCCGTGTTCCGATGTATAACTCTGCCTTTATTCCTAATCTTATCTAGTTTTGGTTTTTCGAATCTTTTCGGTTTCATTCATAAATGTACAGAGCAGAACTTCACAGTAATATCGAAAACTTTATGTTTTCCTTTGGCTGTCATAACTTCGGCTTCTCGGACTAATTTTTCGCTCTTCCTCGTCTTTTTATCTGTTTTGTAAACTTTGCAATATAAAGGTGTAGCATTATTTCCTTTTTTGATATTTTAGTTTTAACTTGTTGTCAAAATGTCGCACTGAGCCATTCTCTATTACCTCTTGCTGAATTTTAAAGTACTGGTTTAGTTGCTGTCCACATAATTTTCTGTAACTTTCAGTGTATAAAAATTGAAACATCAATCAGCAGATTATGATTAAAGCATGGTTTTTATAAAAGTTCAGCATTTTAATTTTTCTGTCTCATACCGTGTTTTCCCCTCACGTGTTCTATTTCTGTGTTATCGTTTCCAATACGTGGTAGGCATCTTGACGTGGTGTAGGGGTTTAGCTACAGGCAAGCTTGCTGACAGGACCCGCTGACAACTCAGTGGACGGGAAATCCGATGTCGGTTTGGCTCATAATTGCAACAAAGCACTACCAGTAGTCGTGTTGTCCTGCAGTCCATATGCATGTATGAATTAATGTTGTGGGTATATGTTGTGATAAGGTATATATATGTTTCCATATATATGTTCTATGTGTTCTATGTGTATATATATGATGTGAATGTAGTTAGAGTTAATGTAAGTATAAGGGTGAGTGTGAAGTAAGTGTAAAGGTGTCAGAGTAAACTGTATATCACCCTAATCCAGAATAACACGTGTCCATCGGATTGATGTTTGCAGTCGGGGTCAACAGATTGTATTCTAGCGTGCATCTAACTGATAACTGCTCGCCTCAGTGAGTAACTGTGGGCTTACCGTGTTAGAGGGGGCTATGACACGGCGGACATGCCTTTCCCCCACTCTCGTGGGTGTTTATGGAGAATTTAAATTAATTAAACAAACTAGCAGGATCTCATGCTGCAACTCAACTGGCGAACCAGGCGGAATCTCATATCCGAAATACTGAACGCCAGGCTTTAACTGCTACATGGAGACTACAAGAACGTAAGGAAGGCAAAGGATCAAAGGAAACGAAACTTGGTCCAGCGATTTCAGCAATAACTGCAACTTCAGCAGGTTAAAAACAAAAGGAAGGTTATAAAGTTGTGGGCTCTAAAGATGCTTCGGCACCTTAGGAGGCCATCCCACAACCTTAGATCAGTACTGGACAAACATCAGGGCTAACTAACTCTTTCGGTGATGTAAGGAAATTAACAGGTCTGAGTGGCGCAGGTATCAAATGGTACCTGTGGTATCCCAAAAAGGGCTTAAAGCCCGAAGAGGTAAGATAAGTCCAACGCAAGGTAATACTGCAAAGAGGAGCAGGGTTGACACTAAGGCACAACCCAAACCTGTGGCTAGTACAGCAAAAACTACTGTACCCTCCTTTGTGCCCAGGAGAACAGTAGGTGCTGGAGTCAGCTACTCAAACATTGCCAAGGGTATAAGATTCTTCTACTCAGTAGAAGAATGCAAGGCAATTCTTCCTACTCTGTACCCAGAATTCATTCTCACCCAGGAAGAGCAAGAAAGAGTAGAAGACCTCTTATTGGAGGAAATGTATAAGGGCTGGAAAGCGAAACTCAAGTTTGAAAGCATCCACTTTTGATCAAGTGTTATACTGGTAAATTGTGCGAGCAAAGTAACGGCTGACTGGGTCAGTGAAGTAATACCACACCATAAAAATTGGGAAAGTACTCAGCTGACCACGTGCACCGGGGAAAACATGCCCGGTGTTCACCTTATGACAGCTTATCTCACTAGGGCAGCAGGCTTCGAAAACGATAAACTGCTGAAGCTGATGGTAACACAGAATGAAGGACTCCACAAACATTTGTGGAGAATATATGAAAGTAAGGAGATGAAGAATGAGAGGCTGCTAACGATTAAGATCGACGATTAATCGTTAGACACTATAAGAGCGGCAAACAGTAGAATCGCGTACAGGTTCAGCTCTATCCCTGTTCACCTTCAAAAGAGCAGGACGGGTAAAGACATCGTAGCAACTGAGGATAACGAATTATCACCGATTCCGAGGGCAGAAATACCGGAGGTTGTGGTAAGAAGTATTGAAACAGAGGCTATAAGGAGCGAACAAGTTGAGGAAATCAATATCCTATCTCATGAAAATGAGGACATAGATGACCTCGACATGACGCTGCTAAACTTGACGGAAACAGAAGATTCGGACCGAATCTCTCTATTGGATATCGATGATGTCCCACTGACAGAGAAGAAAACCAAGTCCTAAATAACATCTGGTCATAGAAAAATGTAAAAATAGCTCAAATAAATCTACACCATGCGAAAGCTGCCTCGGTAGTTATCGTGAGAGCAACATTCAGGAACAATCTGAGTGTAATACTGGTCCAAGAGTCATGGATTTTCAAATATCGGATTTGTGGCCTAGTCACTAAATACACACAGGTAATATGGGATCTCATATGCGATAACCCCAGAACTTGTATTGTATTGAATAAAAATATTAACTTTCTATGTCTTTCAGAATTCCTCTCCAGGGATTTAGTAACAGTCCACCAGAGACACCAACAAACGGGGTGAGTACCGTTTGAAAAAATGATGAGAATTTATAATTAAAAAAAAATTAAAAATTATAAATATAGCGAATACGCTAAACCTTTGTAACTAGTTTCTAATGAACCATTGATGTCAGACTACAGTATTATAAGATTTGACATTGAAGGAGCACCCAAAGTCAATAAAATAGCTAGGAAAACAGACTGGAAAAAATACCAGAATAACCTAAGAGTTGACCTAAGTCAATTAGATATAGGGAGAAATATCTTGCATGAAACCCAACTGAAATCCATAGTTGAAAATCTCAGCAATGTCATTATTGATGCATACGAAAGTAGTTGCCCAATAAGCTCAATAAAATAAACAAGGACGTACCTTGATGGAACAATAAACTAACAATATTGAGAACAACGGCTCGAAGGCTATTCAACCGATCGAAGCGAACTAGGTGCTGGACCGAGTATAGAAGCACTCTTTTTCTCTAAAATAAGAAAATTTAGAGAGCAAAAAGTGAACGCTTCAGGATGTTTTATAACAGCATAGAACACACTACGGATGACTCTGAAAAGTATTGGCCAGAGAGAAAATACTCTCTTCAACCAATCTGAAAAAGAAAATAATACGTACACGGATTCAATTACTTGGCGAGACTTACATCCCAGGATTCTCTAGCATGGAAAAACAAGAAACTGAGAATATCAATAAGGAAGTTTGCCAAACAGCAGATAAAGGAACTTGGGATATTGCTAAGGAAATACGTACGACGCTAGGATCAAATAGGCGGTGAGAATCTTTAAACCATTTAATTCACCTGGCATAGATGGTATACTTCCGGCACTTATTCAACAGGGAATAAAATATCTGTTACCCCATTACATCCATGCCAACATGCTTACAGGGCGGGGAGATCCACCGAAACCGCATTGTTTGAGTTGATGAACATAATAGGGAATAGTACTAAGAAGAAGGAAACAGTACTATGCACATTTCTAGACATAGAAGGTGCCTTTGACAATACTTCACATGACGTTATAAGGAGATTACTAATAAACAGAGGAATAAACTCTTACAGGAATAAACATGCTTACAGGGCGGGGAGATCCACCGAAACCGCATTGTTTGAGTTGATGAACATAATAGGGAATAGTATTAAGAAGAAGGAAACAGTACTATGCACATTTCTAGACATAGAAGGTGCCTTTGACAATACTTCACATGACGTTATAAGGAGATTACTAATAAACAGAGGAATAAAC
>NW_024031742.1:0-14559 GCF_002237135.1 Teleopsis dalmanni | reverse complement strand
GGCCAACTTCTTTGCACACAAAGGGGAGAGACGAAATATAATAGAAATGTTCTGTGATTTGAGCTGCAAATATATGAGCACAACTAACAAGTATAGCGGCTAACAGAAGCAAATTAATTGAGTTTTCATAGACAATTATATTTAATTGTTTTTGCTAAAACTTTAAAAATATATATTTATATGGAAATGTAATAAATAATAATAATTCTTGATGTAAAGATACTTAATAAATTTATATACCTATGTTATTTAACATTTTGCAAATTATATTAGGGTGTTCACCGCACACCTCCGCACCTTAGAGCAGTCGTCACTGCTATCTTGGTGGGAAAAGTAGGAAGTAAGATTAAGCTACACTTTACTCCCATGTACGTAGGATAAATCTTAGGTATATTGGTCCCGTCACATTAAACGTAAATGGCTAGAGCACAATTAAAGAAAAGTCGCACTAGCATTTATCAAAATATTACACTAAAGCATAGGCTGTTTATTTTTGATATTTTTTGATTTAATGGTAGCATTAAAATATTGTTGCAACAATAGCCGATAATACTAAAAATTTCATAAGAAACCAAACAAGTACTGTTTAATACTGAACATCATATGTTACCATAATACTGTTATGGTAATATATAAAAAATAGCAGTAATTTTTGTTCCAGAGTGGCAAAAAAATAAAACTGACGAAAGAAAACATATGAAGCAACAACAATGCTCATAAAATCATCAGAGTTAAGTTTTACTCTCAAAAATTCTTACGTCTTAAGTTTTAGAGCATCTAAATTCAAAAATCAGTCTATTCTGAATGTTCACTGGATATACACATAGTAGAAAAAGTCTACGGATATTCACAAAATTTTTCTAAAATTACGCATAACTTTTTTAATTTTTACTCAAATTCATTTTTATTTACTGATTTATTTTAACCAAAGAAACAACAATAAAGTTGCAATATTAAAACTAAACAGTTATTCTTTAAAAAAAATTAAACACAATTATATGCAAAAGTAGCAATTTTTGAAGCAGAAAAAGTCTACAGATATTTCTTAATATTTACATTTACCGTTAATTTAAATTCGTTTGCAAGCATAAAAGTGTCATTAAATGATATTTAGTTATTAGTTGACTTCCTAAAGAGTCTAAAAATTAATCATTTAATAATATCTTTTTATGTAAGCAATAAATTTTTACAATATAAAATAAAAGACGTGAAATTAGTTTTAGTGAGCGACAAATAACTGTTAAATTTTAGAAAGATGACGTGAGCCAAAGAAAAATTGCTGAAGATATTGGTCGTCAATATTCATCTGTGTAGAGAATTACAAATAACTTTAAAGAGACCAGCACTTACGTTTCTAAACCTCGCACTCGCCGCTCCTCAATTCTGTCAAATAGAGAAAGACGTAGCATAATCAACCAGGTGAAAGTAAATGCAAGAGTAACAGCCTTCAAACTAGCTGAACATATTGCCGAAATACTTGAAAACAAAATATGTCCTAAAACTCTGCGGAAAATTTTGAAGAAATGCATTTATTATACCCTGATTGCAGGAAAGAAGCCATATATATCCAGATATAATAAAATAAAATGATTAAGCTTTGCAAGAAAGCATATAAATAAACCCATAAAGTTCTGAAAATGAGTTATTTTCTTAATTTTACATATTTTGAATCAAAGTTAGAAAACTTGTAAGAAGAAAATTATGCACAACCTGTGATAAACAAAACTCTATTTCAACAGTAAAACGTGGTGGTGAAGGCGTAATGATTTAGTGGTAGCAAATAGCAAGTAATGGTGCGGTCAGACTTGAATTTGTATAAGATACAATGGAGAAATATGGCTATCTAAATATTCTAAAAACAAATTTGAAAGAAAATGTCAGAATGTTAGGACTTGAGGCAACCTTTTTGTTTCAGCAGGACAACGACTCTAACCATACAACACCCATCGTACGGATTTGGATACTGTACTATGCTCTCAAGCAACTTCAAATACTACCAGAATCACCAGTCCTTAGTCCTATAGAATATCTGTGGGTTTATTTGGAAAATAAGATTCGCCAGCATATGTTTTCTAGCAAGGATATAGCAAGAAACGTCATCAAAGAAGAATGGCTAGAAATAAACGCACAGGATACTACAAAGCTAGTTGAGTCCCTGCAAAGACGCTTAACAGAGGTTATTAAATGCAGAGGTTATCCCACAGGCTATTAAATTTAAGATTTTTGTTAATTTTATTGTTTTAATGTAAATATTAAGAAATATCCGTAGACTTTTTCTGCTTCAAAAATTGCTACTTTTGCATACAATTGTGTTTAATTTTTTTTTAAAGAATAACTATTTAGTTTTAATATTGCAACTTTATTGTTGTTTCTTTGGTTAAAATAAATCAGGAAATAAAAATGAATTTGAGTAAAAATTAAAAAAGTTATGCGTAATTTAAGAAAAATTTTGTGAATATCCGTAGACTTTTTCTACTATGTGTATGTTGCAAAATTCCAGTCATCCGTTAAAATCATTTGAACAGACATAATAACAAATTGCAATATATCAAAGCAATAATGCAAAAAATGGTTGCCATTGCTCTTCTAATATTAATTTTTTTATTATTATTATAATAATAATATTATAATTTTTTTATTATCAAAGCAATAATGCAAAAAATGGTTGCCATTGCTCTTCTAATATTAATTTTTTTATTATTATTATAATTAATTTTTTTTTGCTTTTATATTAATTAATTTTTGGTCTTTACAATTTTTATATTTCATATTTTACACAACAACAAATATTGTCAAAAATAAGCATTAAATATATTTTAAAAGTGATGCCAATTTGTTTTAACCAGACTTAATACGGTTTTTTTACAACTCTGAGAGAAAAAATTACGGCTAATATTGATGAATGTTATGTTTAACAATAATCCGGATACTAATCATATAGCCTTAATTTTAGTGAAACAATTCAGTTATTGGCGATGGAACCATATTCAACATGGCTAAACATTGCAATCATTATCCCAACGATATCAATTGCTATGATACACAGTCTATGCACAGGAATTTACTCTTCAATTTTTCCCTTGTGAAATCAATCCCTTCTTGTGGTCGTCTATATCAGTAAAAACCTTAGAGACATCTAAGTTTCTTACAAGAATACTTGGTGAACTGGGTTCACAAGATCCCTTTTTTAAAATCTGGTGCTCATCACATTAATGTAATGTAATATGAAAATCAAAATAATGAAGAGCTTTATTTGAATTACTCATTTAATTACATATTATACTAAACTTTCAAATAACAAAGTTTTTTTATTATTCGACAAATATTTTCTACTAAAGAATACCTTCCAAAGAATGGAAGCGCCGCACACTTTGAGCGTTACGAAGAGAAATTTTGAATATTTTTTTTGTGCAAAAAAGTCTCTTATTCACCATACCATAATTGTCTATTAATAAAATTAGTGTGACTTATAACCTAAATGTTTACTACATTTGTGGTCGCATATTAGCATGTAGTCATTAAGAGAAATAGTTTCAATTATTGTGATTAGAAAATTCATTGTATATATTAGAGTAACACTGTGTATACACAAGTGCGTTCCACCAGCAAATTTTCGAGCAATGAGAGTATTTGAGAGAGCGTAACATCCCCGTCTAAATTTGAAAATGCTACACAAGCTGCGTTTCAGCAAACATGATCCGCTCAATGATCTGAATCATCTTTGCTGAAACTATACGGATCACGTTTGCAAATAATTGGCAACGCATGAAATATGCCAGTTGGGTTTGTGTACAAAATTTTTTGATTTTTGTGAATAATTTTGGCACTAAAAAAATAAGTAAGAACATTTTGAATACAAAAAATCTAAAAAATAGAAAAAAATTAAAACTGTTGAGCTGTGTGAAGTTTAAATGTAAGTTTTTATTTAGTATTTACTTTAAAACTTATATTTAATTCTATAGTAAATAAATGAAAATTGCAGATTTTATTAGAATCATCAAGCGAAACTGACTCTTCCATTCCCTTTTTAAATACTAGTTCAAGTGTATTAAACTCAAGGGATGAAGTGCATCAGCATCAGTGACGACGCGTGCCCTATCTGGAAGGGTGTGCGGCTCTTCTTTAATGTTTTTTTTACATGTACTACTTAAATTAAAATATATGAGATGTGTTATTAATAATAACCATACTATATTAGGCAACAATATATTCGCAATATTATATTAACTTTCATTAACAAAATGACATATTAAACAAATTAAATTAATAATTTATATACAAGTTTAATATTATATCAATATGGAAGAAACAAAACTTTTCACATAATTCTCGTAACATCAAACCAACTTTTTTCAAACAAAAGAGTTTGTACTTGGAAACATACATGTTTCCGCAGTGATCAAACTAAATCGAACCCACTCGCAACGTATAAATGTGCGGACAAGTACCCCGCACAGTAAGAACAGAAATTCGTGAGTGCTACTGTTAAAAGGGGAGAGACGAAATGTGATAGAAATGTATGGTGATATGAGCTGCAAACTTTAGCCGCTCATGCAACCACTTTGACAAATCATCATGTTGGATTCGTATGCATGCAGTTGATATTCGAATAGAACAGAAAATTACTCTCATACAATTCCCACTATATAAATCTCTATCTCTGATATTACGAACGGGAGCACACGCACATTATTTTGTTCATATGCAACGTATGAATGTGCGGCCAACTTCTTTGAATACAAAGGGGAGAGACGAAATATAATAGAAATGTTCTGTGATTTGAGCTGCAAATATATGAGCACAACTAGCAAGTATAGCAGCTAACAGAAGCAAATTGATTGAGTTTTCATAGACAATTATATTTAATTGTTTTTGCTAAAACTTTTAGAATATATATGTATATGGAAATGTAATAATTAATAATAATTCTTGATGTGAAGATACCTAATAAATTTATATAACTATGTTATTTGACATTTTGCAAATTATGTTAGGATGTTCACCGCACACCTCCGCACCTTAGAGCAATCGTCACTGATCAGCATGGATATAGTGGAAGTTTTGTGGAAACGATCAATAATTCTTTCGTTAAAGATTATTTGATTGGTATTTGCACATAAAAAATACAATTGCTATATATTAATTATGTTTCATATTTTAATAGATTTGTTAATAAATTCCAATAAGCAAATGCAAAATAACCGTGATGATCACAATCGGACGAGAGCAATGAAGGAATTTTATATATTTTTATGGTATATGGCAAATATGAATACTTTTTGCGAATTTGGTATTTGTTTTGGCATACCAAGAGCTTCTGTATGGAGAATAATTGAAAGAACTAGTGTTAAGCGTATATCAATTGGACACTAATTTATAAAATACGCACTTGCTAATAATGCAAAAGTGGAAACTTCGAAAAAATTCCCGTTAGTAATTGGTTGCATAGACAGTACACATGTAAAAATAAATGCACCACACCATAGCAAATAGGCTTATTTCAAAAGAAAGCATGACTATAGCTTAATCTTGCAGATAGTTTGCGATGAAAATGGTTTTTTTATAAACGTTTATGTGGGAGAGCCTGGATCGTTATGTATTGTTCTGTTTTAATTAAATATTATATACGTATTTAACTTAATTTATATATATTCATTTCAAATTAATTGATTTTAATAAATTATCAAACAACACTTTTTCAATAATAATAAAACGTAAATAAATAAGGTAATAATTTTAATTATAGTAATTCACTGTGTTTTTGGTAATCGGTAATACAATATTATGTCGCATACACGAACATAATATATACCTTACTTTATTAATAGCATAAAGTCTTCGGAATCTCACAAAATGTACAAAAGTACAAAATGTACTCTCCGGACAGTAGTCATACTGTATATATACTTAACCCTATCATCTCATTTATCTATTGATGGAACATTACCCCACACAATTGAATTCCAAACTAATGTAAATTAAATAAAAAGACATACTAATTGTGCCCAGATATAACTATCACTAGACCTTTAAAATTCTCAAAAATTCTGAAAAATATATAATTAAAATAATTAAATTATAATAAATTCTAATATATATATATATATATTATACATATATTATATATATATTATATATATATACATTATACATACATACACATATATATACATATATGTATTAAAAGCACATATATTAAAATAATTAAATTAAATAATATATTAAAATTAAATTATTAAATATAATTAAATATAATAAAATAAATTAAATAAATACATATATATATATATATATATAAAATATAAAATTAATCAAACAAATAAATAAATATATATATATATATATATATACATAAACATATACCTACATACATATATATATATATACACATAAACATAAATATGCCAGTAAATCTGTCTTGCATCTAACTATAAACCGTTAAAACAACGTCTGTATATGAAATGCCTAAAGTGTTGGTATGAACCAACAAAGTAATCTACTAACAGGTTTCCATTTACGCGTTTCGTCCGGTAACCAACCAGACTCATCAGAATGGATTATTAAAATTAATCATTGTCATCAGTATACAATGTTGTAAATATCTGTCAATATGTATTCCAGTATTGTAAATTATTTTATGATATGATACATAAGTATAATAAATAAATAAATAAATGGGTATATAACAAATTAACATATATATATATATATAAATCAATTAGATACTGAAATCAATTATATAAATAAATAAAGTCTAAAAATACCTTAACAACGTGGGTGTGCACACAATACATTCCTTCAAAAATCCTTATATGGTATTTTTCAATGTCCAAATCATTGTAGATTAAATACTTGATTTATTTAAAATTACTTTTTAAACCATTTAAATTAAAAACCGATATATAATACATAGTAAACTATGATACCTTCTTTACAATACCAGATATTCATTAGTTATTTTACATATTTTATACATATTAACATGTACATACATATACCGTATAACACAATATAATTCATAAATTACAAAAACCTTTAAACACAATAACAACAACGTTAAACAGTATAATAATTTTAAAAATTCACTTATTATTTAAATAAATATAAGATATATACTGTTCAAACAGAACAAGGAAAGACACACCAAAATAAAATTTAGACAATAATATTTAATTATAACCAAACTGCGCAACCACAAAATTACTAGATATTAGTGAAATTTATATCAACTTAAACCAAGGAAACCGATTTAAGAACATAAACTAAATTAAGAAAACCAACATAAACTGTACAAACCTTACCCACTTATTATATATTTATCACCAATGCAAATACCTGCTAACTTTCCCTTTCTACATTATCCTATAAACAGCACTGATATGTATACAATCTGTGTATACCTCAATTTGCATCAAAAGATCCAATTATCTTAATATAACTACTATTATTATATATATAAATAAACATCTACTTAACTTAATCATAATAGCCAAGTAAAATTAAAACTGAAAAGTCATAATCATTCTATCTTACAAAAACTAAAATATTGTATAATATTATTCAAATTACACAAATAAGAGATAACACATAAATACATCAAACATCATTATTTTTATAAAACCAAAAGACCACCAAATATTATCAACTCAAAACATTAAGGAATCAAAATAAAAATTAATACAAAATTAATAAAAGAATAAATGTAAGAACAACACTAAACTCATATTTCAATCTGGGTACACAACTGATAGGAAGATTTGTTCGTTATCTAATATTGTTAAAAACATATAATTCGATACCTCACCACGCAACATGCACAAGTTTGTCTGTACCTTATTGTTGATGAAATACCCAACTAAATATCAAAAACATTATAGACCACGGATACTTACATCTAAATATGTCTATACCATATTTACATATGATATAGGCATAATATATACATATATAACACCATACTAATTATGGTACATAATGAAAAACGCACATCTTTAAATGTTAAGAGCATATAACCCGTCAATCAATCGCTAAACAAGATGCATAAGCCTTTTTATACCTTCATGAAAGCAAAGGATTATCCGATTAAACGCCCCAAACACTCAAGAATCAAAACAACTGTTTACATTGTTTTTACTAGGCCTGCTTTACTTACCCAAACCTAGCTAAACTATGTTCTAATGACCCTCATACCGCCATCATTCGGTGGTCAAATTAGAAACTCTAAATACCTATATTATTGCATATAATGTAATCAATTCACTGTGTTTTTGGTAATCGGTAATACAATATTATGTCGCATACACGAACATAATATATACCTTACTTTATTAATAGCATAAAGTCTTCGGAATCTCACAAAATGTACAAAAGTACAAAATGTACTCTCCGGACAGTAGTCATACTGTATATATACTTAACCCTATCATCTCATTTATCTATTGATGGAACATTACCCCACACAATTGAATTCCAAACTAATGTAAATTAAATAAAAAGACATACTAATTGTGCCCAGATATAACTATCACTAGACCTTTAAAATTCTCAAAAATTCTGAAAAATATATAATTAAAATAATTAAATTATAATAAATTCCAATATATATATATATATATATATACATAATATAACTATTTTATATTATTATATATTAATATATATATATATATATATATACATATATGTATTAAAAGCACATATATTAAAATAATTAAATTAAATAATATATTAAAATTAAATTATTAAATATAATTAAATATAATAAAATAAATTAAATAAATACATATATATATATATATATATAAAATATAAAATTAATCAAACAAATAAATAAATATATATATATATATATATATACATAAACATATACCTACATACATATATATATATATACACATAAACATAAATATGCCAGTAAATCTGTCTTGCATCTAACTATAAACCGTTAAAACAACGTCTGTATATGAAATGCCTAAAGTGTTGGTATGAACCAACAAAGTAATCTACTAACAGGTTTCCATTTACGCGTTTCGTCCGGTAACCAACCAGACTCATCAGAATGGATTATTAAAATTAATCATTGTCATCAGTATACAATGTTGTAAATATCTGTCAATATGTATTCCAATATTGTAAATTATTATGATATGATACATAAGTATAATAAATAAATAAATAAATGGGTATATAACAAATTAACATATATATATATATATATAAATCAATTAGATACTGAAATCAATTATATAAATAAAGTCTAAAAATACCTTAACAACGTGGGTGTGCACACAATACATTCCTTCAAAAATCCTTATATGGTATTTTTCAATGTCCAAATCATTGTAGATTAAATACTTGATTTATTTAAAATTACTTTTAAACCATTTAAATTAAAAACCGATATATAATACATAGTAAACTATGATACCTTCTTTACAATACCAGATATTCATTAGTTATTTTACATATTTTATACATATTAACATGTACATACATATACCGTATAACACAATATAATTCATAAATTACAAAAACCTTTAAACACAATAACAACAACGTTAAACAGTATAATAATTTTAAAAATTCACTTATTATTTAAATAAATATAAGATATATACTGTTCAAACAGAACAAGGAAAGACACACCAAAATAAAATTTAGACAATAATATTTAATTATAACCAAACTGCGCAACCACAAAATTACTAGATATTAGTGAAATTTATATCAACTTAAACCAAGGAAACCGATTTAAGAACATAAACTAAATTAAGAAAACCAACATAAACTGTACAAACCTTACCCACTTATTATATATTTATCACCAATGCAAATACCTGCTAACTTTCCCTTTCTACATTATCCTATAAACAGCACTGATATGTATACAATCTGTGTATACCTCAATTTGCATCAAAAGATCCAATTATCTTAATATAACTACTATTATTATATATATAAATAAACATCTACTTAACTTAATCATAATAGCCAAGTAAAATTAAAACTGAAAAGTCATAATCATTCTATCTTACAAAAACTAAAATATTGTATAATATTATTCAAATTACACAAATAAGAGATAACACATAAATACATCAAACATCATTATTTTTATAAAACCAAAAGACCACCAAATATTATCAACTCAAAACATTAAGGAATCAAAATAAAAATTAATACAAAATTAATAATGGAACGTTCTCAGATCATCAAATTATCAACTAAGATAATAGAGAAAACTATCACATCTGAATCCGATGCTAATGATAAAAACACCACCAATAGGATTCCCATTCCAAAAACTAAGGGATTAAAACGTTCTTACACCACCAACACGGAAAATAATTTACAAAATCCTTTATCATCAATACCTACCGAACAACCTCATTCAACATCCGCTATATATAGAACAAATGCTATTCACCAAGGTTTATATAATGGTAAATTACCAGAGAGCGAGTCAAATACAATGCTTTATCCATCTGCTGTTCCAGGCGGCTTTATCAACATGAGTGGAAAAGATTTGCCTATAGAAGTGGAAATCTTACTAAGCTTTGGTCCAAAATATGCTCCTATACAACCTCCTAATATATTTGATTATTTAATTGCATTAAAGAAATATTCCGACGGGTATTTGGAAAAATATATAGACTTAGGAATGTACTGCCGTTTAGAATTAGAAAATCATTACAAACATTTTTTGGAAATTATGGTAAAGCATCAAGAACAAACCCCCCATCATCGCATGCTAACCCAACTTTATCAACGGACACATACTTATTTGCAAAAACATCAAAATTTAATCATGGTACAAGCAGATAAAAGTAAGACAACAATATTAATTACACAAGGTGAATATATAGATAAGGTAAAGAAATGGATTAATAATTATATACAATCCGGATCATGTGTTGAATACACAGGTAATAGAGGTATCTTAGTACGACGTTTACAGGCTTTATATAGGAAAATTGTAAGGCCATTATGTAGCCAATATGTAAATAGAAAAATACAATTTCCTCATGATATTTATGTAGAGTTAAATGATAAATTAAATAAAACTCCAGAAATACCCTATCTATATGGAACATTGAAAATACATAAGCCAGAATGCCCAGTTAGGCCTATATGTAGTCCCATAGGTTGGTTCATTAATCCAATACATAAACTATGTACATACATCTTAACAATTACATTAGGAAAACGTCTATCCAATCATAATTTGAAGGACATGAATATTTTAACCAGCCATATACAAGAACTGCAACATAAAGAGGATTATGTACTGGTAACCATAGATGTAAAGGAAATGTATCCAAAAACAAGGATCGCACCCTTAATGCAAACATTACAAGATCTGATAAAACTAGAATGGTTTCGTAACGAATGCCCCTTAGATCTAGGTATATTAGAAAAATTACTGGATTATATATTATTACAAGGTAATTACTTCAGTTTCAACACATTATGGTATCAGCAAATAGAAGGCTTACCTCAGGGTGGTAGTGCGTCTGGATTACTTGCCACAATATATTTGGACTCAAAAATTGAGATGCACTATCATACCATATTCATTGCTAATCACGTTGACATATGGTGGAAATTTGTTGACGATTTGTTATTATATATAGTTACATATTAGCATTGATGCTAATATTCCTCTACCAAATTGCCCCACTGTGCCGAACAATCAAATATAACAAATTCAAATTGGCACAGACAGTAACAATAAATGCTACTGTAAACATTTTAGAAGATACACGCATCTATCTATTGCGTGATCATCTTCTTAAGAATTCATGACACACATACAGTCAAAAGATGAACTGTATTATTATTGCTGATCATAGCATAATTCCATGCAAAGAGCTTGAGAGATGACGCTATGTAAATACCAGCAATTCTCACATTGTCATGTCGATAACAGAAGACGCTAATGTTACAATCTAAAGTAACATTAGAACTTCATGCTATAAGTCTGTAAGAACAGAACTTAAAGTATTTTCTATACAAAAATCAAAGCTTTAACTTAACATAGTAATGAGCTTGATTTTTGCTCTGTTATCGGGGGTATAAAAAGGAGGATCAAATATGTTAAGTTGTCAATGTCAATATAATTATGAAAGTAGTAGTAGTGGAAGAGATTTTGAAAAAGATTTCATACTCAGTCACGTAGCACTGAAAAGGGTTGAAAAAGATTTCAACATGCTCGGTCGTGAATTCCTAACTCTACTAGAGGAGTTAATTTAAAAGACGAACTTAATAAAATGTAAAATATAATTATGAAATTTAAAGAAGTTGAAATTAAATAAAAATATAATACATAAATAAAAATGAAAAGAACTAAAGTGAACTTTAAGAATTAAAAATGTATCAAGATAAAATTGAAATTATAAATAAAAGAAATAAAATGTAAAAATATAATTATGAAATTTAAAAGATGTTGAAATTAATAAAAATAAGAAAATAAAAATGAAAATGAATGAATTAAAGTAAAGTTTGAAAATTAAAAAATGTAATTGAATGAACTAATAAAATATATTAAAATTTTATAAAATTGAATAATAAATAAAAATAAAATTGTAAAGTATAAAACAACCATTGTGGTTTTCTTTTTTTTCTTTCTTTCCTTCTTTCGAGAGAGTTATTTGGAAGCGTGCACTTACCACCGAGGTCGCTGGTTACAAAGATGTACCAGCACCTAAATTATATTTGGTGAAATGGGATAATGTTGAAAAAGATTTCAACCTATGACCACCATCAATCATATATCTGGCGACGAGGAAAAACACAGCCAAAATTTAAAGATAAATTTTGCTGAAATAACAAAAGTGTTAACTCGTACGGTCATGAAACCTTTACAATGTTTCTGCCGACGAGGAAAGCCACGTAATACGCTCGAAAAGAAGATTATTAAAATATTTTACAAAATATAAAATAAAAGAAAAAAAAATTGTTTTAAAGATACTTTACAATGTATAAAAGTAAATATGTGGAATTATAAAAATGATTGATAATAAATAATTAAAAATATTAAAGCATTTAAAAAATAAAAAATTAAATAATTAGAAACAACAACAAAAAACAGCAGACAAGCAGCAAACCAACAAAAAACAGCAGCAAGCAGCGAACCAACAACAACAAAAAAAACAGCAAATAAGCAGCGAACCAGCGACAAAATAGCAACAGATAGCAGCAGAACAAAAACAAAAAAGAAGACAAATTAACAGCGAACCAGCCTATTCCTTATTAGACAGACATACGATCACAGCGATCAACACCAACCAACAAAAACAGATGGAACACAAGGAAAGTATTCAAAGTTTGTTAAAATAAATTCATATTATTCAAAATTATTTGTTAAAAGAGTCAAAAAAATAATATAAAAGAAAATTGAATAATATTGTAATTTAAAGAAAATAAATATTAAAGAAATATTGTAGAAATATTGTAAAAGAAATTAAATACATATTGAAAAAAAAAAGAAAAAAAATTTTTGTAAAAATACTGTATGGTAAAAGAAATTAAAGAATTTAATTAAATTTGAAAGAAAACATTAACACAATTTGAAGAAATAAATATCGAAAAGAAATTATATTAAAAATATTAAAGAAATTATATTAAAAATATTAAAGAAAATATATGGAAAACATATTTAAGAAAATATATTTAAAATATTAAAGAGAAGAAATAAAAAATACTATTGAAATTATAATATTAAACAAATTAAAGAAGATATTAAAGAAAAAAATTTAAAAAAAGAAAAAAAAATTTTTTCAAATTGAAATTAATAAAATTAAATAATAAACATGATCCTTTTTGCAGAGACTGCAAAATCTTAAGGGCGGAGGAGTTACATATTAGCATTGATGCTAATATTCCTCTACCAAATTGCCCCACTGTGCCGAACAATCAAATATAACAAATTCAAATTGGCACAGACAGTAACAATAAATGCTACTGTAAACATTTTAGAAGATACACGCATCTATCTATTGCGTGATCATCTTCTTAAGAATTCATGACACACATACAGTCAAAAGATGAACTGTATTATTATTGCTGATCATAGCAGAATTCCATGCAAAGAGCTTGAGAGATGACGCTATGTAAATACCAGCAATTCTCACATTGTCATGTCGATAACAGAAGACGCTAATGTTACAATCTAAAGTAACATTAGAACTTCATGCTATAAGTCTGTAAGAACAGAACTTAAAGTATTTTCTATACAAAAATCAAAGCTTTAACTTAACATAGTAATGAGCTTGATTTTTGCTCTGTTATCGGGGGTATAAAAAGGAGGATCAAATATGTTAAGTCGTGAATGTCAATATAATTATGAAAGTAGTAGTAGTGGAAGAGATTTTGAAAAAGATTTCATACTCAGTCACGTAGCACTGAAAAGGGTTGAAAAGGATTTCAACATGCTCGGTCGTGAATTCCTAACTCTACTAGAGGAGTTAATTTAAAAGACGAACTTAATAAAATGTAAAATATAATTATGAAATTTAAAGAAGTTGAAATTAAATAAAAATATAATAAATAAAAATGAAA
>NW_024031741.1:0-14567 GCF_002237135.1 Teleopsis dalmanni | reverse complement strand
AACAATTACCTTAGGACTCTTTGTTTACTACGTTACTACGGTAAGTGGAAGATTAAGGTCAATGTCCTAAGAGGTTCCGTCTTCGCGATAGCCCTTATGGGCCAGTGTGCTGATCGCGTCTGTACCTTTAAAACCTCGGAATAAACTGTCGTATAAAAGGTGTGTTTTGGATACTGTCAAGATATCGGAAAATATAAGTCCGAGTGCAGTGCTGTTCGAAGATTTTTATGATTTTTATATGTGCGGGAGAAATTTTTTTGTACCTGTGAAGATTTTTTTTATTTTTGTAAATTTTCGTGAATTAAAATTGTAAAAAAAAGGTACTGAAGGAGATTAAATAAAAAGATTCAAGATTTTTAACAACTAAAAACAATACATATCCTTGTTTAAATAGTGGTAATAAAATAACATATCAATGAAATACGTGTGATGAAATTAATCGAGCATATGTGTTCCAACACCCATTTATAATAATCCCAACAATTATCTGCAATACTAAAATGTTGGACTATATGAATAACGACAGCATTATACACCGTTAAAATAATGAAATACCGAGACGGTGAACAGGTATTTAAAAAGTGACCGCGAGTAACGGAGGAGATAACCGAGTCCACATTTGAAAAGATCTTATAAGCAGTACAATTCCTACATATTTTATTATTATATTAAAAAAAATTTGATTTTAAATTTAAAATTCATAAGAAAAATTTTGTTTTGAGGAGAAATCTTGAACACAATAATACGAATCAATTAAAAATTTATGCATATATATATATATATATAATTTAGTTAAACATAAATTAAGAAAAGAAATTTAAATAATTAAAAACATATTTTTTTGTTATGATATAAAACAATTTATTTTATAAATAAGTAGTAATTGAAGTGAATTTAAAAGCAAATATTGTTTAAATCAATATCGGTAAATGAAATAA
Organism: Teleopsis dalmanni; assembly: GCF_002237135.1. NCBI lineage: Eukaryota > Metazoa > Arthropoda > Insecta > Diptera > Diopsidae > Teleopsis > Teleopsis dalmanni. The sequence continues at coordinate 13,629 of NW_024031741.1, read as the reverse complement.
GTGCACATAATTTTTATACAATGTAAAAGTTTAAGGAAAATAATTACATAGAAATTACAAAAATTATTGAAAAACCTTAAAAGATATTAATTTATAAACCATATATATGAATGATATATAATGGTTAAAAATACATAAAAGCACCACAACATCAAAGAAAAATTCTATAAACTCAAATAATTTAGAGTTTCATTTGTTTCAAATACATTTTTTTTCTTAAAAGTTTCAACCAAACACAAAGAACATATATATCTCGAAAAGACGGATTCTTTCCATATGGGCGAAAGAGATTGCAGACCAAATAAACAGTTTTAAAATGCCTTATTTTAATTTCTTTTTGAAGTCTAGCACTAAATCCATTTCAATTTACATAATCCTAACCTCATATAAGAAAAAATTTTACAAGATTTTGTTCTAAAAGCCTAATGTGGAAGTGTTTTGTCCGAATAATATTATGTACACTATACACTATTAAACATGTCATTTCAATATCAAAGAACATATTTATTGCCACCACTGTAAATGACAGTTATCAAACGACAACTAAAAAACAAATAAAGTAAATGGAGGAAATTACTTAAATTTAAAAGTAAAGTAAATTATTTATAATCTAACAATATCAACTTACAATGAATTTATAAGATAAATTGACAATGTAAATTTAAAATGAAATCAGTTGCACTTAACAACAAAACTGATCCAAAAGTTATAAAAAATGAATCAGTAACAATTAAAAAGATTAATACGACGTACATATATCATTTGAAAGAAATTATTACTGGAAAAATTAAACAAGTGGCAGAGAGATGAATCGATTTTTGGTGATTATATAGTTGGCATCTTGGAGAGTGATGAAATGCATGAATATTGAAACTTCAGCAAGAACACTTCAGCAATATTAGTCCATAAATTTCATTGTTAACTATAATCGTCAGTTGATTAAGTTTATTTAAGAAATTAACAAATAAAAGTGTTAACTGAAATAGGCCAACGATTCTATTGTATTATCTGTTGTTGTTGTTGTTGTTGTTGTTGTTGTTGCTGTTCTTGTTGCTACTGCTGTAACAAAATGCCCATTTCACAGCAAACACACAAAAGGTTGACAAGACTTTGTACATGGAATGAGATGAGGAAGAAAGTATAAAAACACGATGTAGGTACCGGTATGAAAGTTGTATTTAACATGCGTCCAGGTGAAATGCCTGCACTTGTCTATAGCAGTTTTGTAACTTCAAAATATCTTGATAATATTATTAATAAATTTAAATTTTGTTATTACTAGAGAGCACCTAGTCTAAGTTTAATAAGAATTTAGCTGTTTTTATATTTTTCACATATATGTAAGTTTTGTGTAATATAGTAAAGTTAGTACCTTTTAGGTAGTAAAAAGATATCGGAAAACATATTCCCTATGGGTTGAATAATATAAAACTTTATTTCAATAATCCGATATTATCCAACATAACATATCTGCTTCAACATAAAAGAGTCTGTCTGTTTTCGAGGGATAAAAATGAGAACATTTGAAAAAATATTCAAAGTCATTTCTTTATCAATTCAAATACTGAAAAACGGAAGAACTGACAATATGATATATATTAATATTAATATATTTTCTATATTTCACCCTTAAGTTCCTCTGCAATGAATCACATACCATATTTACTTAACATGAACCTCTGCCAAACAAATTGGTGTTATGCGGGTACCACACTGTCTACATATTATATTATTGAAGTTTTCACTTCATTATAAACTCAATTATTGTGCAGTGATAAGAATAATTTTTAAATAAAATGAATAGTTCTGTGTCAATCGCAGAACAATAATTATAATAGTGTAAAGGTATAATATATGCATATGTTTACGGTTACATGAACTCAAATTGAAAATATATAATTTCAATCATTATCACAAAGTATATACCGAATTAGTCTTGTTAAATAATAAAAATAATGTGGCTCATTATTTATTATTTAAATGAATAATAAATGAATACTGAGCACAAATAGTGCTCTAAACAATATAAGAAATAGGTGTGAAAACAGTCTAATGTGTATACTATAAAGATTCTATCTCTTTATATTATTTACCCTCCTTTTTATTCACCTAAGCTATTACCTAGCCACACCTAAGTATCTATATAAAATCATGATTGTAATAATTTCACTAACTATTTAAACTCAAACTAATTTTTAATTAAAAAGAAGTCAATAAAATATTAATTTATACTTATAGATAATGTTGCTTGTAAATCCTACCAAAGCTGTTACTGTACCATATACAATTTGGAATATCATGACATCACGCGGCTTATTGCTTACTGCTTACAGCTGATTAGGTCTATTAAATTATGCGATATGGAGTCAATGTCATCACTAAAATACTAGACCTGTCGGATTCTGTATCTGATGTTTTTTTTCGCATTTCATACGAATTACTAGTGCGATGGATGTTAAAAAGCTCATGGATGAAATCGAAATTTATTTGACAAAATGTATGCGATAAAAAAGAAGGAAATTATTTTTAATCCATTTAAATGTGGGCTTAAAATTTCGAATTTAGATAAAAAAAGACTTAAATGGAAAGTAATATTAACGGGAAGTTTAACCAAATATGCACCTATCCAAGAAGAAATGTTTATGCAAGGCGAATATATGTTACAACCTCTCTAATGATAAATGAAGAGTGATTGTGAAAATAAAAAAGAACAATTTAATTTACAAAGGAAAAATGTACATATATTTGTATTTTAAAATTTATATACAATATATACAATATAACAATATTTATGTCTCATTTAGATATAACTGAACGACATTACTGAGGATATTTTCTTAATAAAATAGAATACTAGAACAAGGAAAGTCACCAATGTTGCAAATTTGATTGTCCATTAAACTAGGATTCTATCAATTCTGGAAAATAGTTTCATCGCTTATTATGGATTGTAGAAAGTAAAAATCTTTTCTATTATAAAAAGTATAACCGACTATGAAGCAATTTTTCGTTTAATTCATATGGTATTTTGAAGTTATCCTTTAATTTTCAATTGAACAATTTATTTATAAGTTTCTTATAAAATTGAGCGATTCTCCAAAATTAAACGAATGTAGTTTTTAAAGACAAATAGGACGAAAGAAAACTGATTTGCTAATGCAAAGGTTTTTGAATAGTACCAAATTATAACAAAAATATTTTATTTTTAAATTGATTATTAATTATTTTATAATTAAAATCATGGCATAACAAGTAAAAAATTATAAAATGTAACTGAGAGGTTTCGAACAGTAGTGAATTGTAAAAACGGAATTTTTAGTTAATTGAATTTTTAGCTGACCATACAGCTGTTTCGAGTAATGGCTGTTTCTAGCGAATACCCCATCCTTTTAAATATTTTTAATGCTGACCTACCCCTTCCTTCACAATGCATTAGGCAAATCTGCTACGCAGATGATTGTCTCATCTACATGAGGTCCAACCTCCCCAGTTGAAAGTACATTGAGCTTAACAATTACCTTAGGACTCTTTGTTTACTACGTTACTACGGTAAGTGGAAGATTAAGGTCAATGCCCTAAAAGGTTCCGTCTTCGCGATAGCCCTTATGGGCCAGTGTGCTGATCGCGTCTGTACCTTTAAAACCTCGGAATAAACTGTCGTATAAAAGGTGTGTTTTGGATACTGTCAAGATATCGGAAAATATAAGTCCGAGTGCAGTGCTGTTCGAAGACTTTTATGATTTTTATATGTGCGGGAGAAATTTTTTTGTACCTGTGAAGATTTTTTTTATTTTTGTAAATTTTCGTGAATTAAAATTGTAAATGAAAGGTACTGAAGGAGATTAAATAAAAAGATTCAAGATTTTTAACAATTAAAAACAATACATATCCTTGTTTAAATAGTGGTAATAAATTAACATATCAATGAAATACGTGTGATGAAATTAATCGAGCATAGGTGTTCCAACACTCATTTATAATAATTCCAACAATCATCTGCAATACTAAAAAGTTGGACTATATGAATAACGGCAGCATTATACACCGTTAAAATAATGAAATACCGAGACGGTGAACAGGTATTTAAAAAGTGACCGCGAGTAACGGAGGTGATAACCGAGTCCACATTTGAAAAGATCTTATAAGCAGTACAATTCCTACATATTTTATTATTATATAAAAAAAAATTTGATTTTAAATTTAAAATTCATAAGAAAAATTTTGTTTTGAGGAGAAATCTTAAACATAATAATACGAATCAATTAAAAAATTATGCATATATATATATATATATATATAATTTAGTTAAACATAAATTAAGAAAAGAAATTTAAATAATTTAAAACATATTTTTTTGTTATGATATATAACAATTTATTTTATAAATAAGTAGTAATTGAAGTGAATTTAAAAGCAAATATTGTTTAAATCAATATCGGTAAATGAAATAAGTGCACATAATTTTTATACAATGTAAAAGTTTAAGGAAAATAATTACATAGAAATTACAAAAATTATTGAAAAACCTTAAAAGATATTAATTTATAAACCATATATATGAATGATATATAATGGTTAAAAATACATAAAAGCACCACAACATCAAAGAAAAATTCTATAAACTCAAATAATTTAGAGTTTCATTTGTTTCAAATACATTTTTTTTCTTAAAAGTTTCAACCAAACACAAAGAACATATATATCTCGAAAAGACGGATTCTTTCCATATGGGCGAAAGAGATTGCAGACCAAATAAACAGTTTTAAAATGCCTTATTTTAATTTCTTTTTGAAGTCTAGCACTAAATCCATTTCAATTTACATAATCCTAACCTCATATAAGAAAAAATTTTACAAGATTTTGTTCTAAAAGCCTAATGTGGAAGTGTTTTGTCCGAATAATATTATGTACACTATACACTATTAAACATGTCATTTCAATATCAAAGAACATATTTATTGCCACCACTGTAAATGACAGTTATCAAACGACAACTAAAAAACAAATAAAGTAAAAGGAGGAAATTACTTAAATTTAAAAGTAAAGTAAATTATTTATAATCTAACAATATCAACTTACAATGAATTTATAAGATAAATTGACAATGTAAATTTAAAATGAAATCAGTTGCACTTAACAACAAAACTGATCCAAAAGTTATAAAAAATGAATCAGTAACAATTAAAAAGATTAATACGACGTACATATATCATTTGAAAGAAATTATTACTGGAAAAATTAAACAAGTGGCAGAGAGATGAATCGATTTTTGGTGATTATATAGTTGGCATCTTGGAGAGTGATGAAATGCATGAATATTGAAACTTCAGCAAGAACACTTCAGCAATATTAGTCCATAAATTTCATTGTTAACTATAATCGTCAGTTGATTAAGTTTATTTAAGAAATTAACAAATAAAAGTGTTAACTGAAATAGGCCAACGATTCTATTGTATTATCTGTTGTTGTTGTTGTTGTTGTTGTTGTTGTTGCTGTTCTTGTTGCTACTGCTGTAACAAAATGCCCATTTCACAGCAAACACACAAAAGGTTGACAAGACTTTGTACATGGAATGAGATGAGGAAGAAAGTATAAAAACACGATGTAGGTACCGGTATGAAAGTTGTATTTAACATGCGTCCAGGTGAAATGCCTGCACTTGTCTATAGCAGTTTTGTAACTTCAAAATATCTTGATAATATTATTAATAAATTTAAATTTTGTTATTACTAGAGAGCACCTAGTCTAAGTTTAATAAGAATTAAGCTGTTTTTATATTTTTCACATATATGTAAGTTTTGTGTAATATAGTAAAGTTAGTACCTTTTAGGTAGTAAAAAGATATCGGAAAACATATTCCCTATGGGTTGAATAATATAAAACTTTATTTCAATAATCCGATATTATCCAACATAACATATCTGCTTCAACATAAAAGAGTCTGTCTGTTTTCGAGGGATAAAAATGAGAACATTTGAAAAAATATTCAAAGTCATTTCTTTATCAATTCAAATACTGAAAAACGGAAGAACTGACAATATGATATATATTAATATTAATATATTTTCTATATTTCACCCTTAAGTTCCTCTGCAATGAATCACATACCATATTTACTTAACATGAACCTCTGCCAAACAAATTGGTGTTATGCGGGTACCACACTGTCTACATATTTTATTATTGAAGTTTTCATTTCATTATAAACTCAATTAATGTGCAGCGATAAGAATAATTTTTAAATAAAATGAATAGTTCTGTGTCAATCGCAGAACAATAATTATAATATATTATAGTATAAAGGTATAATATATGCATATGTTTACGGTTACATGAACTCAAATTGAAAATATATAATTTCAATCATTATCACAAAGTATATACCGAATTAGTCTTGTTAAATAATAAAAATAATGTGGCTCATTATTTATTATTTAAATGAATAATAAATGAATACTGAGCACAAATAGTGCTCTAAACAATATAAGAAATAGGTGTGAAAACAGTCTAATGTGTATACTATAAAGATTCTATCTCTTTATATTATTTACCCTCCTTTTTATTCACCTAAGCTATTACCTAGCCACACCTAAGTATCTATATAAAATCATGATTGTAATAATTTCACTAACTATTTAAACTCAAACTAATTTTTAATTAAAAAGAAGTCAATAAAATATTAATTTATACTTATAGATAATGTTGCTTGTAAATCCTACCAAAGCTGTTACTGTACCATATACAATTTGGAATATCATGACATCACGCGGCTTATTGCTTACTGCTTACAGCTGATTAGGTCTATTAAATTATGCGATATGGAGTCAATGTCATCACTAAAATACTAGACCTGTCGGATTCTGTATCTGATGTTTTTTTTCGCATTTCATACGAATTACTAGTGCGATGGATGTTAAAAAGCTCATGGATGAAATCGAAATTTATTTGACAAAATGTATGCGATAAAAAAGAAGGAAATTATTTTTAATCCATTTAAATGTGGGCTTAAAATTTCGAATTTAGATAAAAAAAGACTTAAATGGAAAGTAATATTAACGGGAAGTTTAACCAAATATGCACCTATCCAAGAAGAAATTTTTATGCAAGGCGAATATATGTTACAACATCTCTAATGACAAATGAAGAGTGATTGTGAAAATAAAAAAGAACAATTTAATTTACAAAGGAAAAATGTACATATATTTGTATTTTAAAATTTATATACAATATATACAATATAACAATATTTATGACTCATTTAGATATAACTGAACGACATTACTGAGAATATTTTCTTAATAAAATAGAATACTAGAACAAGGAAAGTCACCAATGTTGCAAATTTTATTGTCCATTAAACTAGGGTTCTATCAATTCTGGAAAATAGTTTCATCGATTATTATGGATTGTAGAAAGTAAAAATCTTTTCTATTATAAAAAGTATAACCGAATGTGAAGCAATTTTTCGTTTAATTCATATGGTATTTTGAAGTTATCCTTTAATTTTCAATTGAAAACTTTATTTATAAGTTTCTTATAAAATTGAGCGATTCTCCAAAATTAAACGAATGTAGTTTTTAAAGATAAATACGATGAAAGAAAACTGTTTTGCTAATGCAAAGGTTTTTGAATAGTACCAAATTATAACAAAAATATTTTATTTTTAAATTGATTATTAATTATTTTCTAATTAAAATCATGGCATAACAAGTAAAAAATTATAAAATGTAACTGAGAGGTTTCGAACAGTAGTGAATTGTAAAAACGGAATTTTTAGTTAATTGAATTTTTAGCTGACCATACAGCTGTTTCGAGTAATGGCTGTTTCTAGCGAATACCCCATCGTTTTAAATATTTTTAATGCTGACCTACCCCTTCCTTCACAATGCATTAGGCAAATGATTGTCTCATCTACATGAGGTCCAACCTCCCCAGTTGAAACTACATTGAGCTTAACAATTACATTAGGACTCTTTGTTTACTACGTTACTACGGTAAGTGGAAGATTAAGGTCAATGCCCTAAAAGGTTCCGTCTTCGCGATAGCCCTTATGGGCCAGTGTGCTGATCGCGTTTGTACCTTTAAAACCTCGGAATAAACTGTCGTATAAAAGGTGTGTTTTGGATACTGTCAAGATATCGGAAAATATAAGTCCGAGTGCAGTGCTGTTCGAAGACTTTTATGATTTTTATATGTGCGAGAGAAATTTTTTTGTACCTGTGAAGATTTTTTTTATTTTTGTAAATTTTCGTGAATTAAAATTGTAAATGAAAGGTACTGAAGGAGATTAAATAAAAAGATTCAAGATTTTTAACAATTAAAAACAATACATATCCTTGTTTAAATAGTGGTAATAAATTAACATATCAATGAAATACGTGTGATGAAATTAATCGAGCATTTGTGTTCCAACACCCATTTATAATAATCCCAACAATTATCTGCAATACTAAAAAGTTGGACTATATGAATAACGGCAGCATTATACACCGTTAAAATAATGAAATACCGAGACGGTGAACAGGTATTTAAAAAGTGACCGCGAGTAACGGAGGAGATAACCGAGTCCACATTTGAAAAGATCTTATAAGCAGTACAATTCCTACATATTTTATTATTATATTAAAAAAAATTTGATTTAGTAGTAATTGAAGTGAATTTAAAAGCAAATGTTGTTTAAATCAATATCGGTAATTGAATTAAGTGCATATAATTTTTATACAATGTAAAAGTTTAAGGAAAATAATTACATATAAATTACAAAAATTATTGAAAAACCTTAAAAGAAATTAATTTATATACCATATATATGAATGATATATAATGGTTAAAAGTACATAAAAGCACCACAACATCAAAGAAAAATTCTATAAACTCAAATAATTTAGAGTTTCATTTGTTTCAAATACATTTTTTTCTTAAAAGTTTCAACCAAAAACAAAGAACATATATATCTCGAAAAGACGGATTCTTTCCATATGGGCGAAAGAGATTGCAGACCAAATAGTGAAAGGCGTACGTGAATAAGGCGCGAATAAGCTGTTTATAGCAAAGCAGCTTAACTTTGCAGTTCAGTTGGTTGTATAATTATTTATATTGTAATGAACCTACTTTTTCCTAGCCGGGGTAGTTCTCAGCCTAGTCCAAGGTCTTACAAGAAAATTTCTATTCGCGGGGACCCAGCGTTCAACTAATGTCGTTTCTACCGTTGAAGTAAGATGTCGTAACAAAGTAATTATTTTCGAATTCAAGTTTTTTTCTTTATTAAACAATTGGTAATATATGTATAACAATCAATGTATTTTAAATAAAAACAATTTATCAAATAATCTCTTTACAATTACTCATAAATAATAATAATCAAATAATATTTAACTGATTTCAATTTTATTGAACAATTTGTATTTTTAAATAAAAAAAAAAAACCAATTTATCAAATACTGTCTTTACAAGTACTCGTAGTTAATAATAATCAAATAATATTTAACTGATTTCAATTTTTATCGAACAATTTGTATTTTTGAATAAAAAAAAAACCAATTTTCCAAATAATGTCTTTGCAATTACTCGTAAATAATAATAATCAAATAATATTTAACTGATTTCAATTTTATTGAACAATTTGTATTTTAAATAAAAAAACAATTTTTTTCAAATAATGTCTTTATAATTACTCGTAGTTAATAATAATCAAATAATATTAATTAATCATGTTTTAAGTTTCACGTTTATAAATGCCTTCTTTGTGTTCATTTACATACAACAAAATTTATAAAAAAAAACTCATCAAATGTTTTTAAATAAAAATATAAGGGAAGATTACTTTGATATTTCACTTAGAATTTTTATATAATATTTTTACATTCCTTAATTGTGGATTCAGTAATTAAATTTTTAATGTTACACTTTATAATTATTTGAGATTAAATTTGCATATTACAGAATAAAATTTTTTCCACAAATATCCTGTTTTCGGTTTAATTTCGAGTTTTATACATATTATTTGTTGACTTCTGTATTTTATATATATATATATATAAGCCTTACCCTCTCTGGTACATCAGGGCAGCTTACAATGTCCAACGTTGATTATCAGGAACCGCCAATCACCTTAAACTTTGCCACGTATCGGAGACAAAGAGACACCAAAGCCGCGCCACGTCGTTTGCTTATGGTGTCAACACGTTTATAATCTTCGAACGAGCACCAGTACAAAATCTTTTAGTTAACCACTGTTAAAGCCGTCAACTATTTCTTTTATACTGGGGCTATTATCACTATTATCCCGAGCACCAAAATAAATTTTATTAGTAAAAATCAAAGTTTTATTTGCCACTTTTTGCTCTTAAGCAATTTTTTTTTAATTTTTTTTTACAAAAAAATAATTAACGTTGTAAATCAAAATTTAGTTTATAAATAATTTTTGAATTAATTATTTCTTTATATGGACAAAAACTGAGTAATTCACACCACCGGTACGTTGCGTTTCGTTTAACATAACCACGAGCCAAGAGACCGAAAACTTCTCCGCTTGCGCCTTTTATTCTCCTTTTTTTCTAACTGCGTCGAGCGGACTTTTTTGTTAGCCGTTGTTCGGTCAATACCCTCAACATTTCCCCTCATCAGGCATTCTGTTGTAGACTTCTGAAAGCTTTAAATTACACTCGCAGCTTTTTTCCTATTATCCGCTGCAATTTTTGGCGATCAACCGAAATGCACAAAGCAAATTAATAAATGACATTTCTCATTTTTTTCTATTTTTGTTTTGATTATGCTTTGTTTTTTTTACTAAAATGTGTTTCATGCAGTTCGGGAAAATAATTTAAATTTATTTTAATTAATATAGTTCGAACTATATTAATTAAAATCAATATTCGTCAGGGTATTTCAAGGTATGTATAGCATATGTTAGATATGTTGGAGTACATAACATCAAATTTTATTTAATTATAGTTATCTTTGACGTCAGCATTTTGTGAAACGTGTAAGAATGTGAACGTGTGAAATGCGTATTGTGTGACTAAAATTTATTCAAAAAATTTAGTCGTCACAATATTTTTAACGTCTAATCAGGGTTTGAATTGCTTGCTGAAAATTAGCAAAAGCAACCATATTTTGACTAATGCATAAATATTGACCAGTCAATTTTTGACAAACGACTAATTGCTAACGCATTGCATATGAAAATGAAATAAGAATATGCATTAGCAACAGCAAAAAACGTAAACTGGTTTCATTTTGATTGCTTGCTAATAGTCAATTTTACATTTTTGACTAATATGCATTTGGAATATATGCAACGTGCTTGCTTATGCGTTAGTTGCTTGTGTTTTGCTATTAGCAAATGTGTATGGATTTCTTTTTTTGTTTTTGTTTTAAGGGAATGTGTACGCATTATTTCTTTGTCAATTATGATGTGTGCGTACAATTTGTATGCAATTAATATAATTTTATTTGTAATTAGATTATGCCTAAACTTATGTTTATTTTAATTATTAAATTTATGATATATATGATATATATATATATATATATAGATAGATATACAGTGCTGTGCATAACAAAAGCAACCAAAATTTGCCCATCAAATAAATAAGTTTTTTGTCTACTTTTTACTTTTCATTCAAAAATCTAAATACACAGTTTTATTTGTTATTGTATTAGCTATTATAAAAAAACAACAAAATCTACAATTCTTCATAACGGGTTAATTAATTCACACAAATAATAAAATATTGCGAAATGCGGCTGTGCAAAACAATAGCAACTGAGACAAGATCAATGATAGATCTATGACCAAAGTGCATTCTAGCAAGATATTTTTTTGATTTTTTGCATTTTTATGCTGTGATTTATGTTTTTAAGCAAATTAGAACATAAACACAGAATAGTTTAATGTTAAATCATGTAATGGAAGTACGTTTCTATCATGACTCGTGACAAGTATACTTTGAAGTTTAAAGAAGCAAGAATTGAAAAATATTTAAATGGCAGTGCTCAAATGAAATAACCAAAATATTTAAAATTAATTAGTTTATTGTTTCGCAGCTTATAAAAAAATATAATTTGACAAAATACCGTTAAAACTGTTTATTTGGATGAAGCCTCTCTTAAGATTACTTGTAGAATTGATCGAAACATCATAAGAATTACAAAAAAAACAACCATTCGTGTCGTTGAGAAAGGTCGTAGCCGAGCTTAAACAAGGTGTTGACTCTAGTACTGTACGCAGGCTTACTCTCGAAGCCGGTTTCAAAAGTTACAGATCAGTTAAAAAACCAATGTTGACTAAAAAGCATTAGCAAAAGAGGTAGATTTTTGTTTTGCCTTTTAATTAATATTAATATACTTCATTTAGATCAAATTTCGCATGGAATCACTTAAATTAGACTCTTACTAAATGGAAAATAATTTTTTTCAGCAATAAATCAAAATTTAACATCTTTGATTCTGATGGGATGTGCACAGTACGTCGTGAAAAAGAAAAACGTTTGTATTCGCGTAACTGCCAAGCGACTGTGAAGCATGGACGTGGGTCAGTAATAATTTGAGCGTTCTTTTCAGGATTTAGACTAAGATCTTTTTATGAAATTCATCAAATAATAGCCCAACATGTGTACAAAAAAATTTTAGAAAGCCGTATGGTACCCCATGGCGGATGAGAAATGTCACTCCGACGGGTATATCAGTGCGATAACGACTCAAAACACACCATAAAGCTGATAAGAGAATGGATTTTGAAAAATGGAATTCCAATTTTAGATTAGCCAGCCCAAACACCTGATTTTAATTCAATTGAGAACATTTTGGTATTCTCAAACGTCGCTTTGGGGGTCGAAAAGTTTCCAAATGTTTGAGGTCATGAAAGATGAATGGTGTAAAATTCCAAATAGTTTTATTAACAATTTAATATCACCTATGACCCGTAGAAGTGCCCAAGTAATAAAAAGCAAAGGACTTTATACAAAATTTAGAAAAATAACACAAAAATTTAATATAATAAATAAAGTTGCTATTGTTCTGCACAGCCGCATTTCGCAATATCTCATTATTTTTGTGAATTATTTAACCCGTTATGAAGAATTGTAGATTTTGTTGTTTTTTTATAATAGCTAATACAATAACAAATAAAACTGTGTATTTAGATTTTTGAATGAAAAGTAAAAAGTAGACAAAAAACTTATTTATTTGATGGGCAAATTTTGGTTGCTTTTGTTATGCACAGCACTGTATATCTATCTATATATATATATATATATCATATATATCATAAATTTAATAATTAAAATAAACATAAGTTTAGGCATAATCTAATTACAAATAAAATTATATTAATTGCATACAAATTGTACGCACACATCATAATTGACAAAGAAATAATGCGTACACATTCCCTTAAAACAAAAACAAAAAAAGAAATCCATACACATTTGCTAATAGCAAAACACAAGCAACTAACGCATAAGCAAGCACGTTGCATATATTCCAAATGCATAATAGTCAAAAATGTAAAATTGACTATTAGCAAGCAATCAAAATGAAACCAGTTTACGTTTTTTGCTGTTGCTAATGCATATTCTTATTTCATTTTCATATGCAATGCGTTAGCAATTATGCAAGCAATGCAAT
>NW_024031740.1:0-14580 GCF_002237135.1 Teleopsis dalmanni | reverse complement strand
TTGAAAATAGATTTATAGGTTTATATATAGGTTCTACATGTTTATTTGCATACAAGGGGTAGTTCATTTGTTGACGACTCCAAGAAAATAATTCGAGATCCATTGTTATGTCTCCTATACAAGATCCTAAACAGCATTACCTAAATTATATATATAATAATTGTATATGTATTCGTACAGCTCATTCCACTATAAGTACAATTAACTAAAAATAATTAATAGCATTTTTGTGAAATTTAACATTTTACAGTTAATCAATGTATTTATATATTTTATATACGTAATATTGAAAATAGACAATTCTACGACGACATTATTTTTTGCTTTTGCTTTTATTAATAGTTGTTTTTTCTTTCGTTTTGTTAGTTGTTTTTTTTCCTTTTGATATAGCTGGTTGCTTTTTGACTGACGTAGCTTTCACATACTCGTCGTGTAAGTGCTTATTTACTTTTGTAGTTGTATATGTGTCTGCGTGTGTGTTGCTGCAGTAATAGTGTTTCTTGTCGTCAATAAGCTTATAAGTATGAAAAGTTCAATATAATTTAATCAATTCAGGGGAAAAAGAAAAGCAATAAAAATCAAGCTTGGTTTTTTTTTGAATTCTGCAAATATATAAAACATATTTAAAATGATAGAAATATACGTTTGCTTGTTACATATTAACTTCGAACCACGGAAAAGCATAAGAGCAGTAATTATTGTACAAAACAACAAAGCATGCTGCTGGCTGGTATGCTTAGCTCGCCGCTACTAGTGACGCGACGGACAATAGAAGCAACAAAAACAAAACATAAATATGCTAAAGAAATAACAAATTTTTACCGGTACACCAGCTGTTTTCAATGACGAATTGAAAGCAGCTGATGTTGTTGTTAGTATTGTTTTGTTTGCTGCTGTTGCCTGTGCTGTTACTAATGTAGTTGTTGTGGTTGTTTTTGCGTTTTATGTGTAGTAGATGTCACAAAAATGTTAATGACATTTTGAGTGCACTTTAATATTTTTAAAGGTAATTAAAAAAATAAAACATAAGATGAAAATATTATGAAATAGTGTAAAAAAACAGAAATTAAAAAACAAATGTATTAAAAAAATGTAGAAAATCAGTATTTATTTTTGCTAAAATTACAATTTCTTTTCTCTTTATAGTTACTAAATCTTAGAATAGTAAGAGGAGAAGGAGATATATATAAGTACATTAAAATAATAACAAAAACAGACGATAAAGATTCTGACTTTTGCTTAAACAACAAAAGCAGTAAGTAATGTTAATAATTTATTAAAAAAATTACAATTATTGTAGATATTGCACTGATGAAATAATTAAATTTGCACAAAATTATATTTAAAAAGAATTTGTATTCAGTTATTTGTTATTTGTTACAACGTTTTATTATATAAAATATATAAAAAGGCAAGATACATTCATTGATACATATACAGAGATACATTCATACATTTCATTGAATGTATCTTGCCTTGTTATATATTTTATATAATGAAACGTTGTAACCAAATAACTGAATATAAATTCTTCTTTAAATATAATTTTATGCAAGTTAGTTACCAGAAGCATATAAATTCAACTAGTATTAAATTAGTCATCAAAAGTAACGAGCGAGGAGTTTAATTCAAGTCTAACTAGTATGAAACTGATGTGATAAGAAGTGATAATTGATAGAAATATTAAAAGCATTCACGAGAAAAGCTAGATTGTCTATAAGGATGAGATACTTTCAGTTAGTAAGTAACAAGTTGTTTATTTTATATATAAGAAACTCTAACGAGTAAAGTTATTACTCTATCAAATTGAAACACTCGTTGATTGGTTGGTTGCAGTGGCAGATCAGCAGTTTTTTTTTTCTGAAAATTTAAAGTTAAATAGATCTTTTACCGATCAACAGTCTGAGAAATTGCCAAAATAATACTTCTTTAAAAACCTATTTCTTCTGGAGAGTAATGAAACTCTGTTTCGAGAGTATATATAAAACATACAAAAATTCTAACGAGTTAAGTACTTCTTAGTTTATACAAACCAACTAGATGAATGCATATCACAACTTTCATAAAAAAAAACAAAATGCTATAGCATAAAATTGATATATAACAAAATATTACGTCTAATTTAGCTGCTTTTAAGAACGGCCGAATCTACGTCCCGATTTCTGCGCACTACCACAACAGTTTACTTAGCTAAATACGTTTTGTATTACAAGTAAGGTTTCGATCAAGAAAGAAGAGAGAGATCGTTGTTCTTATAGATTCATATATTTACCCAAAGATGTAATTTAGACAACTCCAGAAAATATCTTAGAATTGCACGATCTACTAATAGTTGAACATGAATTAAATATAAAATGAAATTTTCATTGATAAATTTTAAAACTTCTTAAATGGATGCATACCATTTTATTTAGGAGTACGAATTAATTTGAGATTAATGGAATTTAAATTGATTCAATCAGAATCAAGGTAAAGAATCTGACCACTAAATTGTGGCGGTCGATTGGATTTAAGTTTTTAAGTTAGTGCATTTATGCGTCATACAAGTTACTATATATACTCTTAATCTTAATAGAGCTAGGACAGATTATGTTGCAGGAAGACATCGATCTTTCTGGGAGATATTAGACGGAGATTTATTAAGAGTTATATCAATATATGTTGCTATTGATTCAATCAGAATCAAGGTAAAGAATCTGACCACTAAATTGTGGCGGTCGATTGGATTTAAGTTTTTAAGTTAGTGCATTTATGCGTCATACAAGTTACTATATATACTCTTAATCTTAATAGAGCTAGGACAGATTATGTTGCAGGAAGACATCGATCTTTCTGGGAGATATTAGACGGAGATTTATTAAGAGTTATATCAATATATGTTGCTATATTCATGATATAAATAAAGGAGTCGGTGAATGCATTTTGGAGGGAGCACTCTACTACACATGATATCTTTAGGTTGCATCACGTAAGCGGATATTTCATGAACAACAGTTGGATACTTTTAAGATAAGCATTCTAGATTCTGTATAAAGATGATCAATATGAAATTGCAATCCGCAAAGTCCTGTTATAACAGGATTATAATTAAAAAAAAAAAGTACACAATATAGTCCTATTGTTTTTATATATTAAAAATAATTATCATTCAAACATAGATAAGTTGGTAAACCTTAATTGTCCGAATAAAGAGCTTTCACTGTATATTATATTTTAAAATTAATGCTTAAATTATTAATTACTTATGCTAAACTTTTATAAATGGCCAACTAAGTAAGTGAGTAAACTTTTATGACAAAGAAACAGAATCGGTCAGACCAATGTTTTATTATTCTTTCCTTGTTAATTATTAAGAAGGAAAACATAATAAATAATTTTCAAAAGTAAAGAGTATTGATAACCCTTTTCATTGCACTGTAATAGACAGCTGTTAAGGCATAACCATATGATCACAAAATAAACACTACAAGGGTTAAAATAAATAGAAATGTAAAATAGTGTAAATAGGAGTGTAAAAAGTAGATCACAAGAAATTGACATTATTGCTATTTTATTTTTATATAAATATTTGGAATATTAGATATTATAAGAATATATAATTGTATAAGAAAAATAATTTTAAATGCATTAGTGGAACTTAATTTTTCAATAAAAAAAATATAAAATAAAATCAATTAAATATTTCCTACTTCACTATATTTCATTTAAGAAGTTTTAAAACTCCATTGCACAAATTAAAAAATTTTTCATTTTTATAAAGGAGTGAAAAATGCAATATAAAATAAAATAAAGTAACATTAAAAATAATGACAGTCTATCATGTGTTTTCATTGTTGCTCGCATCCCACATCACCATTTATGGGAGCACAAAACATAAAAAAAAAAGCAACTGACAAGAAGACCAATGACAAAAAAGAACATTATTGTATGTACCAAAAGCAAAACATGAGAAAAAGTGGCGTCACTTTCTTCCAGTGCTCGTTGGAATGGAATACTCATTCGAATACAGAAACAGAAACACCAAAAACATATGAAACGAATTGATAAAGGAAACGCGCAAGCAGAACAGGTATAAGCAGCAACCGCATGGAAATATGAGCGACACACAACACACCTTTCTGTACCTTGTTTTTGTGTACAATTTGTTTTGTGCACAATCAACGTAAAATCTGCATAACAAAGAAAGACAGTAAAATATTTTCCACATTCTTGAGTTTTGTCTTCAACTCCATACTCTTTTTAATTTACTCTTTTGCGTACAAGCAGTGCGAGAATAGACAAGAAATTTGTGTGTTCTGTAGCAATGCAGAACACACAGATGGTTTACCGCCAGGCTGCAGCAGCAGCAAACGAAGAGTATGTTCAAAAATACAATACCGAAACAAACAAACAAAAATCAATAATATGCAGTTTTAGTTGTTTTAAAACATAAAATTGTGTGAAATATTTTCTTAATTTAAGAACACATTTAATTAATTTTCAATCAACAAATACAAATAATAAAAATAACATAAAAAAATGTAAACTTACTGCAATTCATCATCCAATTCTTCGGCGCTGTTATAGTCAACGGTACACAATATGACTTCCTCGGTTTTTATGGTTACAGGAATAGACATTGTGTTTTATTTTAAACAATTAAATATATCCCCGCGAAATATTTAAATATACTTTATTTGATGTATTAAATTTTATATTATGTATTCACAAAAATAATTTAAATATACACATATATGTATATTGTAGAAAAAAAGAACAATATATTTATAAATTTAATAGAAAAAAAAACACGTGTTTTTATAAAAGTTGGTTACTTGCGTTATTTTTACGTTTTTATAGCAACTTTTAATTTGCATTCATAATATTTAATTAATTTTTTACTCAATATTTGAAAAATAATTTTTTTTTAAATAAAACTAACAAAAACAGAAATCAGCGGTAGAGCTATTATTTTCCATATGTTTTTGGCTTTATGCCTTTGAACAAATTTCACAAATTGTATGGTCACTTTTTTGTCTCACTGGCACATATGCGCAAGAATATGTACATACATATGTACATACCATGCAGCAGAAGCATGTATGAGAAAATAAAAAAAAAAATTGCTGTTTAACTTGCATTCTCACATTCGAAAAATATATAAATGAAAATTTTAATATTAATTTTTATTTATTAATAAACAAATTAAACTTGTATATTTATACTCCAAATATTACTTTTAATGTTCGAATGTTATAGAAACAAACTTTAATTGTATGAATTTTGTTATTTTCTGTACGTTTCTAGCAGTTTTATACACTGAACATACCGAAAAAAGAGTTTGTCAGCTGCAAGTTTTATTAGCGGCAAATTGCTATATATAATAAAATCACAAAATTTTAATTTTATTTTGGAATATAAAAACAATAATTATTGTTAAATAAAATCAAATTTATTTATGTTTTAACTATTTATTTTTAAATATTCACACACAATTTTCAATTTTCGCTGAAAATTTTTCCGTACACTACAGATCGCGACCGTATTGTTCAAACGCTGTAAACGTAATAAAACTGAAACACTGAGAAGTCGTGTATATAAATCAGTTTGTGTGGATTGTATTAGCAGACTTGTATGCAATACAATCCACAATGCTCTTCTCACCAATTGTTTAGTATAGTAACTGTATGATTTATATGCGTTCCTTCTCTTTCGAATAACAAATAAAATGTTATGCAGAAGTTTTACAGTTTATAAAATTGCACAATGAATGTGGATTGTGGAAATGCACTTTAATTGATATATTTTTCGGCTTATTAGTTTTTTTAAATATTTAAATTTTATATAACATGTATAAATATAAATTATTTAAATTATTTAAATTATTTAAATTATTTAAATTATTTAAATTATTTAAATAATTTTTTTTAAATTTTTTTACAATTTTATGAATTAAATCATTTTTAATTGCAGTTTATTAATATACGTAAATAGTAAAACCCGCAAAGCAGGAAAATGAATTTTTACTTAATAAAATTCAATTAACTCAAAAATATATTATATATTAATTATATATCAGCAAAACTAATGTAATAATTTAATAAAATTAAAAATTATAGCAATTTACATAGAAAATAACTTTCATATATAGAAAATAATTATTTTAAAGACATTTTTGACACTGATTTAAATGAATTTCTAGAGTATTCCGATGAATTTCGTCGAAATAAAAATTAAATGAACTCATAAAAGAATTTTTTAGCCGGTAAATTTGTGTAATTATTTACTATTATTAATTTATTAAGAAAAAAAAAATCTTTTTTTCTGCAAACTTAATCCTTAAATTAATTCGCAAATAATTTTATTATAAAAAAAGAATTCAATGAACCACTAAAAAGGTTTGATTCATGCATCAAATATATATGTATGTACTTTAGATAAAGTTTTTAAAGTCATTCTAAAATCAATTTTTTTTTTTTGCTAAGGAAGCTATGTAAATATATAATAATATTTTATAGTATATCTAGATATCGTATAGGCTAATGTGCTTCTGATGTCGCAATTTTTGGCTGCACGTTCAAAAATTTTGTTTTACATGCAGTTCATTTACATGTACATGCGTACATTTTTAAATGCATTGGATTTCAATAATTTACTGCAGGCTTTTAATTAACAAAGCATATAAGTTTTGATTTATTTTGTTTGAGGTAGCTCTGAAATTAACAAATAATAATTTAAGATTCAAAATAGTAATTCTTTGAGGAAATTGGCTACTTCTGCTAACAGAAAGGGAAGATAAAAAGAAAATTTGCAAACATCGCTTGCACAACAATTTTTGTTGAATGTTTTATATTTTTATTGTTTGCTTTATATGTTTATTGTTAATTTTATAATTGTATTGTTTGTTTATTATGTATTTTAATTGTATATTTAAAATTTTTATTGTAATTTTTATTTTTTTTGAATGTTTTATATGTTTATTGGTTGTTTTATATATTTATTGTGTATTTTATAATTCTATTGTTTGTTTATTGAGTGTTTTGTTTTTTAATTGTAATTTTAATATTTTTATTTTTTTGTTATGTTTCTTGCGTAGTAGTTGCTTTTATTATATATTTTTATTGTTGTATTTTATGATTTTATGATTTTATGATTTTATGCTTTTTTTAAGTATTTTATGTACGGATTTTATGGTTTATACGGATTTTATGGATTTATTACTTTCGTTATCGACAGTGTAAGTAACATCTAGATTATCGACGCTGTCGGTAATGATTGCTGAAACAGTAAAAGGAATTTTTATTTTATTCATAATTAACATATCGGTGCAGATTTTTTTTTAACAGTGTGAAGTATAAGAATTATAGCTGTAATGAAAATAGTGTTTGTGATCTGTTAGTTTAACATGTGTTGTTAGTAAATTGGAGCATTCGCAAGAAATTTTTATAAATAATAAATTTAATCCAGAGAACTTTTTTTCAAGTTCACGCACCAAAATAATTTGTATCTTTTGGAAAGTTTTTTGTTGTGGAATTGGTACATAAATTATAACAGCCTACAACAACAAAATAACAATATTAATGAAACTATGTTTAAAAAATGTGCATACCTTTTTAGTACCGAATTCAATTTCAAGGGCTCGAGTTATGTGCAAATCTCTCAAATAAGGTTTTAAGTCTACAACAACAAAATAACAATATTAATGAAACTATGTTTAAAAAATGTGCATCCAATTTGGCACAAATACATTTGCCTACGATCTCTGCTGGAAACACTAAATCTTCTAAAATAAAATACACAGCAGTTAAACTACGCGAACGGATTATTGCACCGTCTTGTTTTTACGAAAACTTTGTAGTTACTCGTTCACTATCTAAGTCTTTACGGTGCTGATATAAGTCTTCCTCTTAAAGTGGTCCTTGCAAACCCTTATGAAATATTTTTTTCTTCCACCAGTAACTCCATCTCGAAATATTTTAGCGGTTGAGTAGGGATTCTTTGAGCGTTCATTTTCTTCTAGTCGGATTCATGTTAAATTTCTTTATTTCAGTTACGTTTGATTATGATAACGCAAAAATGTAGTAATAAATTCGAAGTTTCAAGAAATGAAGATACCGACACGAGCAACCACTCAATATGGTAAATGCAACAAAAAATTTTTAAATCGTGAATAACAGTAAATAGCAATGCAAAAAATTTACAATATTTTTTCAATGTTACAACAAAACTTTATAGACAATGTACGGTAATTACGCGTACTCGTTCTCGTATTCGTACAACAGAAAATAAATTATTATTTTCAAATAATTATTATTATTTTATTTTCAAATAATTCCTTATGCAAATCATGCAAATTTGTTATATTATTCTGTTTAATGAATTATTATTATTTAGACATATTGAATTAAGAGAATGTTTTTATTTAATTTGTATGTTTCGTATTTTTTTTCATAGTAATGAAAAATTTTTATTGTGATCAGAATAAAAAAAACACTAAACAAAAACTAATGTTATACAAAATAGATAATAAAAAAAATAATTACTAAAGCTTTTACGCACGTGTGCAAATGTAAACAAAAGAAACTTTTTATAGATGTTAATGATTGGGTTTAATAAAACTAAAAACTTTTTTTAAATGTAATATGCTCTTTAAACATTCTGCACATATATAAGTATTTTGAGAAATGTGACAACATTGCATTTATGATGAAATCCATCAAATTATGTTTGTGTATGTTTATGAGAGAACAAATAGTAGAATGAATAAAAATTAAGCAAGAAAATATATTTTCTACAGTATAAGATAAATACATACGTAGAAACACACATATATATGATACATATGCATACAGAGAAAAATCACGGAAAAGTAAATAAAGTTTCGGAAAGTAAATTTATAGAAGACAAAAAAAAACAAAAAAAAAACATTTAAAAATATTAGCTACAAAAAAAATAAATTTAAAAGCGACGACAAAAAGTTAAAAAAAAATACATTTTTTTTAATATTTAATAATCAATACTAAGTTTTGTTTTATATTACGTACCTTATCTAAAAGTTGCAGAAAGTAATTTGGCTTCAGCCAGCAGCTTCAGCAAAAATTCGCTCAAGTTGAGACGAAGAAGACGTAATAGCTGACGATTTACGAAGAAGACAACAAAAGCGAGGAACAGTTAAAACCTCATAAAAAAACAATATGAAAAACCGACAATATATAATCGAACGTACGAACGAAAGACAAGACGTCAAACTTTCTTTAGCTATTTTACTTGAGTTTATTTCTTTTAAATATTTTTTGCATTTACTTATTTATTAAATTTTTTTTAAATTCTGTTTTTAATAAACTTAGGAAAGTTAAAAATTTACCCGAAACGTCTTGTTAAACACTTCAACGACGACGACGACAATGAATCAACCAGGCAAAATTTGTAGCAAATGTTTACTTGTTTCTCCTTTACTTGTTTTTATTTTTTATATTTTTTGCTTTTTCTTAATACAACAATATTTTAACTTTATAATTTTTTAAATAAGATTCGACTTTTCGAACAAAAAAAAATTCCAGCACACGTTCACAATCGTAGCAAGTTAGAGGCAGACTGAAATATACGACTGCTTGTATCGGAGCAGAAGAGAAATATGAAATTTTTTTTTGCACTACCGACAATAGAATTTAATGCGCTCTCATCGCTCTTTACACAGAATCTACACAATTTCACGCCCAACCAACCAACTAACCAACCACCTTATATGATTAATAATTTTGACCTTGGGCATTGAAAAATATATGCCGGTAGATTAAATGTAAAACTCTTTACGACAAAGATTTTATTTACAAACATATATACATACATGTGAACATATGTATATAAGCATACATATGTTTACTTGTGTATAAAGAAAGGTGATAAATTTTTGAAGATTATAAGCAAATATACATAAAAATATAAATTTGGAATATAAGAAAGATAAATTTTGATAAACTCCATCTCGAAAATATATTAGCGGTTGAGTAGGGATTCTTTGGACGTTCAATTTTTCTTCTAGTCCGATTCATGTTAAATTTCTTTATTTACAGTTACATTTGATTATGATAAACCAAAAATGTAGTAATAAATTCGAAGTTCAAGAAATGAAGATAACCGACACGAGCACCACTCAATATGGTAAATGCAACAAAAATTTTTTAAATCGTGAATAATAGTAAATAGCAATGCAAAAAATTTACAATATTTTTTCAATGTTACAACAAAACTTTATAGACAATGTACGGTAATTACGCGTACTCGTTCTCGTATTCGTACAACAGAAAATAAATTATTATTTTCAAATAATTATTATTATTTTATTTTCAAATAATTCCTTATGCAAATCATGCAAATTTGTTATATTATTCTGTTTAATGAATTATTATTATTTAGACATATTGAATTAAGAGAATGTTTTTATTTAATTTGTATGTTTCGTATTTTTTTTCATAGTAATGAAAAATTTTTATTGTGATCAGAATAAAAAAAACACTAAACAAAAACTAATGTTATACAAAATAGATAATAAAAAAAATAATTACTAAAGCTTTTACGCACGTGTGCAAATGTAAACAAAAGAAACTTTTTATAGATGTTAATGATTGGGTTTAATAAAACTAAAAACTTTTTTTAAATGTAATATGCTCTTTAAACATTCTGCACATATATAAGTATTTTGAGAAATGTGACAACATTGCATTTATGATGAAATCCATCAAATTATGTTTGTGTATGTTTATGAGAGAACAAATAGTAGAATGAATAAAAATTAAGCAAGAAAATATATTTTCTACAGTATAAGATAAATACATACGTAGAAACACACATATATATGATACATATGCATACAGAGAAAAATCACGGAAAAGTAAAGTTTCGGAAAGTAAATTTATAGAAGACAAAAAAAAACAAAAAAAAAACATTTAAAAATATTAGCTACAAAAAAAATAAATTTAAAAGCGACGACAAAAAGTTAAAAAAAAATACATTTTTTTTAATATTTAATAATCAATACTAAGTTTTGTTTTATATTACGTACCTTATCTAAAAGTTGCAGAAAGTAATTTGGCTTCAGCCAGCAGCTTCAGCAAAAATTCGCTCAAGTTGAGACGAAGAAGACGTAATAGCTGACGATTTACGAAGAAGACAACAAAAGCGAGGAACAGTTAAAACCTCATAAAAAAACAATATGAAAAACCGACAATATATAATCGAACGTACGAACGAAAGACAAGACGTCAAACTTTCTTTAGCTATTTTACTTGAGTTTATTTCTTTTAAATATTTTTTGCATTTACTTATTTATTAAATTTTTTTTAAATTCTGTTTTTAATAAACTTAGGAAAGTTAAAAATTTACCGAAACGTCTTGTTAAACACTTTCACACGACGACGACGACGACAAAATGAATCAACCAGGCAAAATTTGTAGCAGATGTTTACTTGTTTCTCCTTTACTTGCTTTTATTTTTTATATTTTTTGCTTTTTCTTAATACAACAATATTTTAACTTTATAATTTTATTAAATAAGATTCGACTTTTCGAACAAAAAATTCCAGCACACGTTTCACAATCGTAGCAAGTTAGAGGCAGACTGAAATATACGACTGCTTGTATCGGAGCAGAAGAGAAATATGAAATTTTTTTTTTGCACTACCGACAATAGAATTTAATGCGCTCTCATCGCTCTTTACACAGAATCTACACAATTTCAGCATCAGCAAAAATTCACTCAAGTTGAGACGAAGAAGACGTAATAGCTGACGAGTTACGAAGAAGACAACAAAAAAAAAAACAAAAAAATATAAAAAACAATATGAAAAACCGACAATATATAATCGAACGTACGAACGAAAGACAAGACGTCAAGCTTTCTTTAGCTATTTTACTTGAGTTTATTTCTTTTAAATATTTTTTGCATTTACTTATTTATTAAATTTTTTTTAAATTCTGTTTTTAATAAACTTAGGAAAGTTAAAAATTAACCGAAACGTCTTGTTAAACACTTCAACGACGACGACGACAATGAATCAACCAGGCAAAATTTGTAGCAAATGTTTACTTGTTTCTCCTTTACTTGCTTTTATTTTTTATATTTTTTGCTTTTTCACAATCGTAGCAAGTTAGAGGCAGACTGAAATATACGACTGCTTGTATCGGAGCAGAAGAGAAATATGAAATTTTTTTTGCACTACCGACAATAGAATTTAATGCGCTCTCATCGCTCTTTACACAGAATCTACACAATTTCACGCCCAACCAACCAACTAACCAACCACCTTATATGATTAATAATTTTGACCTTGGGCATTGAAAAATATATGCCGGTAGATTAAACGTAAAACTCTTTACGACAAAGATTTTATTTACAAACATATATACATACATGTGAACATATGTATATAAGCATACATATGTTTACTTGTGTATAAAGAAAGGTGATAAATTTTTGAAGATTATAAGCAAATATATATAAAAATATAAATTTGGAATATAAGAAAGATAAAATTTGATAAACTCCATCTCGAAAATATATTAGCGGTTGAGTAGGGATTCTTTGGGCGTTCAATTTTTCTTCTAGTCCGATTCATGTTAAATTTCTTTATTTACAGTTACGTTTGATTATGATAAACCAAAAATGTAGTAATAAATTCGAAGTTCAAGAAATGAAGATAACCGACACGAGCACCACTCAATATGGTAAATGCAACAAAAATTTTTTAAATCGTGAATAACAGTAAATAGCAATGCAAAAAATTTACAATATTTTTTCAATGTTACAACAAAACTTTATAGACAATGTACGGTAATTATGCGTACTCGTTCTCGTATTCGTACAACAGAAATTATTTTCAAATAATTCCTTATCCTTATGCAAATCATGCAAAATTGTTATATTATTCTGTTTAATGAATTATTATTATTAAGACATATTGAATTAATTGCTGCAAGTTAATTGCTACACTCATTAAATTTGATGAATGTTACCAATATATGAATAAGCTACAATTCAGTTTGAGCAATGAAGCGTAAACGAAACATTGGACCACTAATTTTAAACAGCAAAAAACACAAGTGCAAAAAAAGATTTAATGAAATAAGTGTTATTTAACACTTACTTTGTGCTCAATGGTCGTTTGTAGATTCTTATCCAAATGCACCTTTATAATTTGGGTGCCATCAAATTTGGCACGAATACGTTTGCCTACGATCTCTGCTGGAAACACTAAATCTTCTAAAATAAAATACACAGCAGTTAAACTACGCGAACGGATTATTGCACCGTCTTGTTTTTACGAAAACTTTGTAGTTACTCGTTCACTATCTAAGTCTTTACGGTGCTGATATAACTCTTCCTCTTCAAGTGGTCCTTGCAAACCCTTATGAAATATTTTTCTCATCCACCAGAAACTCCATCTCGAAAATATATTAGCGGTTGAGTAGGGATTCTTTGGGCGTTCAATTTTTCTTCTAGTCCGATTGATGTTAAATTTCTTTATTTACAGTTACGTTTGATTATGATAAACCAAAAATGTAGTAATAAATTCGAAGTTCAAGAAATGAAGATAACCGACACGAGCACCACTCAATATGGTAAATGCAACAAAAATTTTTTAAATCGTGAATAACAGTAAATAGCAATGCAAAAAATTTACAATACTTTTTCAATGTTACAACAAAACTTTATAGACAATGTACGGTAATTACGCGTACTCGTTCTCGTATTCGTACAACAGAAATTATTTTCAAATAATTCCTTATCCTTATGCAAATGATGCAAAATTGTTATATTATTCTGTTTAATGAATTATTATTATTTAGACATATTGAATTAAGAGAATGTTTTTATTTAATTTGTATGTTTCGTATTTTTTTTCATAGTAATGAGAAATTTTTATTGTGATCAGAATAAAAAAAACACTAAACAAAAACTAATGTTATACAAAATAGATAATAAAAAAAATAATTACTAAAGCTTTTACGCACGTGTGCAAATGTAAACAAAAGAAACTTTTAATAGATGTTAATGATTGGGTTTAATAAAACTAAAAACTTTTTTTAAATGTAATATACTCTTTAAACATTCTGCACATATTTAAGTATTTTGAGAAATGTGACAACATTGCATTTATGATGAAATCCATCAAATTATGTTTGTGTATGTTTATGAGAGAACAAATAGTAGAATGAATAAAAATTAAACAAGAAAATATATTTTCTACAGTATAAGGTAAATGCATACGTAGAAACACACATATATATGATACATATGCATACAGAGAAAAATCACGGAAAAGTAAATAAAGTTTCGGAAAGTAAATTTATAGAAGACAAAAAAAAAAAAAAAAAAAACATTTAAAAATATTAGCTACAAAAAAAATAAATTTAAAAGCGACGACAAAAAGTTAAAAAAAATACATTTTTTTTAATATTTAATAATCAATACTAAGTTTTGTTTTATATTACGTACCTTATCTAAAAGTTGCAGAAAGTAATTTAGCTTCAGCCAGCAGCTTCAGCAAAAATTCACTCAAGTTGAGACGAAGAAGACGTAATAGCTGACGATTTACGAAGAAG
>NW_024031739.1:0-14583 GCF_002237135.1 Teleopsis dalmanni | reverse complement strand
TATTATTATTATTATTATTGAGTAAGGGATCGTGCACTGCGACCTAAAAGATCTATTGTGCCCCTTTGTCGGGTTAGAGTATTTCTCCAAGTCCGATTTCTTTAATGAAAGACAGTATGGATCCTATCTTCTCCAGTCTTGAATCCTTATGATCCATGAAATACCCTCCTAGGTGTTTCTTTCGTTTATGCATCAGTGCCGGGCACTCCCCAAGCACATGGTATGCCGTTTCTCTCTCTTCCCTGCAGTATCTGCAGTCTGAGTTGGATTGAATTCCTAACTTCGATAGGTGATTATTCAATCTGCAGTGACCGGTCAGTAAACCCGTAATAATTCTTATGTTAGTCTTTGATTGCACTATGCAATCTTTAAAGCGTTTTAGGTTGTAAGTCCCTAAAAGCATTTTAGATTGTGAGAGTCTTGGTAGCATTAACCAATAGAGTTCTCTCTCTTTTTTCTCTGCGTCATTCATGATAATGGATATAGCTCCTTTGCCTAGACCACAGAATGGTTCTGGGCCTATCATTCTTGATGCCGCGCCTCTTCTTGCAAGTTTGTCTGCTATTTCATTACCTTGGATACCAGTATGTCCCGGAATCCATAAAAGGTGCACCTGATTGATCCCACCGAGTGTGTTCAGCTTGTCAATGCATTCCCATACCAGTTTGGATGTTACCTGGTAAGATATGAGTGCCATTATAGCTGCCTGGCTGTCAGTCAGTATTGCAATTTTACGGTTCCGGTAGTTACGTTCAATATTGAAACTGGCGCATCTATCTATCGCGTATATTTCCGCTTGAAAGATGGTTGTATTGTTTCCTAATGCTTCCCAGTATTTTTTGCCTGGTCCATAAACACCAGCTCCAGCTCCCTCATTGGTGAGAGAGCCGTCTGTATACCATGTTATCATGGTTTCTTTTATTTTTGGGATGTTAGACAAACCTCCCCAGTTCTTTTTGTTGCCAAGTTCAGTTTTGAAGTTTTTTGTAAAGTTATGCTTTACAATCATCCTGTCCATTGGCATTTCAATTTCTGGGATTTGTGCAGCCAAAGTATCAAGTTTTTTGCTATTGGTTTCAAGACCAGTCACCTTATTTGTATTTACTCTTAGAGCAGCCCTCTTCGCCTGTGATTGCACATAGATATGAAGAGGAGTAAGTTCCAGGAGTACTTCAATTGATGACGTGGGACATGTTCTCATTGCTCCTGTTATGCTTACACATGCAAGTCGTTGTACCTTGTTGAGTGTGTTGATAACGCTTTGTTGATTTGTGCAGTTCTGCCAGACTATTGATCCGTAGGTGATCATTGGTCTGATTACTGCTGTGTATATCCATCGCAGTGACTTTGGTGTACATCCCCAATTCTTACCTGCGATGGATCTACATGTCATAAAGGCTTTGGTTGCCTTTTTTGTCACTTCTTGGATATGCGATTTCCATGTTAATTTTTGGTCTAAAATTATACCCAAAAATTTTACCTCCTTTTGTAGTTTTATTTCAAACCCATCTAAGCGGATGGGTTTAAGGTTTTTTATTTTGTATTTCTTAGTGAATAGCACAATGGTTGTTTTTGCTGGATTTATTTTCAGCCCAACCGAATTGCACCATTCTTTAGTTAGTTTTAAGCCTAACTGGATTCTTTCGCACAGAGTACTCTCATATTTTCCTCTGCAGATAATTACCACATCATCGGCGTACCCCTGGATTTGGAAGCCATTCCTGTCCAGTTTTACCAATAGTTCATCCACTACCATACTCCACATAAGGGGTGATAATACTCCACCTTGTGGGCACCCTCGCGAAGTATTTGCAAAAATATTACCATTGCTGGTCGGAATTTCTACTCTCCTGGTGCGAAGCATATTGCTCATCCAGCGTGAGAGTGTGCCATTGATTCCTCTTTTAGAAATAGTTGAGTTTATAACCTCATGTGAAGTGTTATCAAAGGCTCCTTCAATGTCTAGGAAAGCGCAAATTGCTATCTCTTTCTTATCTATGCTGTCCTGAATCGTGTTACTTAGTTGATGCAGGGCTGTTTCTGTCGACTGCCCTGCCCTATAGGCATGTTGGCGACTGTATAGTGGAGTTACTTTCAGTGTAGTATTCCTGATATAGTTATCCACAACTTTTTCTACTACTTTAAGTAGGAAGGATGTGAGGCAGATTGGTCTGAAGGATTTCGGGTGAGTAGGATCTCTTTTGCCCGCCTTCGGAATAAAGACCACTTTTGCCCTTCTCCACATGTTTGGTATGTATCCCAATGCAATACTGACTCTGGCTATTCTAGTTATTGGACCTAGTAGCTGTTCAATTCCTTTTTGAAGTAATGCCGGAAAGACACCATCAATACCTGGAGATTTCAGTGGCTTGAGCGAATTTACCCCCCACCTGATTTTAGGCATTGTGATTATATTTTTGGCAAATTTCCAATCATCCTTCTTTACTGTTTTAGGGGGTTCAGTGTGTTCTGATTCCGTCCCTAGAGTTGGAGAGGATCCTGGGAAGTGTACGTCCAGAAGTAGTTGTATCTTCTCTTCTTCACCTTCGGTGAAACTTCCATCTTCTCGCTTGAGATTTGTGGAGGTGAGGCTGCTGCTTTTTGCAAGTACCTTGTAGAGTCTTGATACCTCCGTAGTGCTTTCTATGCTTTCGCAGAATTTTTGAAAGCTTCTGCGTTTAGAGGCCCTAATTTCTCTATTGTACAAAGTAAGTTTTTTCCTATATTCTGACCAGTCTCCTGTTCGCTTTGAGTAGTTAAAAAGTCCTCTAACAGTGTTTCTTAGGTTTTTAAGGTCATTGTTCCACCAAGGCACATCCTTGATGGAGTTAATCAGGCTTAATGGACAGCTATCCTCATATGCATTTAGTATGGCCCCATTAAGGTTTTCTAGGTAATTTTCTAATTGAATTTCATTCTGAATGATTTCATCTAGCCCTAATTGGACAAGATTGTCTTTCAGATTTTCCGTGTAGTTCTCCCAATTTGTTTTTCTTGGGTTCCTTAAAATTTTTTTGTTAATTGGTGAACCTTCAATGTCGAACCTTAGAATTCTATGATCAGACATAGATGGTTCACTGGATACTCTCCAGTTTTTCACAAGCTCACAACCTCGAGTATTTCCTATAGTAATATCTAGGACCTCTTTGCGTGAGATAGTTACAAATGTTGGTGTATTTCCTACATTACATATTTCTAATTTTTTACTAGTTATAAATTCTAAAAGGTACTCACCTCTTATATTGGTGTTAGTGCTTCCCCAAACTTCGTTGTGTGCGTTGGAGTCGCAACCGAGTATAAGAGGCAATTTCATTCTCTCGCAGTAGTTTACCAGTTTATCGACCTCTGCAGATGGTACCTGAGTGTCGTCTCCTGGTAGATAACCTGTAGCTACGACTACGTTCCGTAGAACTCCGTTGATGTTGGCCGGAATCTGTATGGCAACGAGGTCCCTGGAGAGAAATTCTGAAAGACAGATAAAGTTGATATTAATATTCAATAAAATGCAGGTTCTTGGTTTATCACATCTTACATCCCAAATTGTCTGCATATTCTTTGCAGTCAAACCACAGATTCGACCCCTGTAAATCCAGGGTTCTTGGACCAGCACTATGCTCAGGTTCGATTTGAGCGTAGCCCTTGCAATAACTGCCGACGCAGCTTTTGCATGGTGGATATTTATTTGGGCGATTCTAGTGCTGGTCATCAGGTGGTTATTCCTCCTTCGTTTCTTCTATCAGACCGTCGTCGATGTCTGACAGAAAGATTCTTTCGGAGTCTTCCTCGGACGCCAGGTTCAGTAGAGAGAGATCTAGATTCTCAATGTCCTCACTCTCGTGAGGTAGCACGCTGATATCTTCAATCTTCTCGCTCCTGGTCGCCTCCTCCTCCACTAGTTCCGCAACAGTTGCAGGTATCGTTCCTACAGCTGGTGTATTTTCCCCAGCTGAGTTACTTCTTTCCTTGTTGTCTCGTCCCTTATGCAGGTGAATTGGGACGGAACTGAATCTGTAGAAGATCCTACAGCCGTTGTTTGTTATGGCTTCCTGAGACCGGTTGTCAATCCCGATTGTTAGGAGTTTGCCATTTTTCAGATCCTTGCTGCTAAAAACTCTCCACATCTGAGTATGTAGACCCTCATTTTGAGTTATGAGCAGTTTTAGCAGCTTTTCCGTGTCGACCCCTTTAGCTCTTGGGAGGTAGACTGTCAACATGTGTAATTTCGGTATTTTGTCCCCGACACACGTGGTGAGTTCAGCGCCTTCTCATCCGTTCAGCTTAGGTGCCGTTCCATGGATAAAATTAGCCGCATCCTCGTCTACGCAGTCAACCAGTATAAGTCCTGGGCGAAAGTGTATCCCGCTAAATCGTAGCTTGGCATCCCATCCTTTATACATCTCCTCAATGAGAAGTTCCTCGATTTTACCTTGCTCCTCCCTAGAAAGAGTAGATTCCGGGTAAGATTTCGGAAGAATTGCTATTCTTAAGCTCTTGGCTACATTAGCGTAACTGCTGCCCGATATTATTTTTCTCGGTTGTTTTGGTGCTGTCATTTGCGTACCATCCTTTGCTTGTGGAGGTTTCTCATTCCCTCTTCTTTTCTTAGCTGATTGATGATCGATCGGACTAATTTCTTGGGCAGACCTCTTCTTAGAGTCTTGATTGCCCCTCGGCCGATTGAGCGCCTTTTCCTTGGCTGCCTCCGGTGCTAAGCCTTCTTTGAGATAGCGCAGGTACCATTTTGTACCCGCACCGCTCAAACCAGTAGATTTCCTGGCGTCGCGAAAATTTGGCCGGAGGTTAGTCCAGTGCTTGTCGAGGGCTGTGGTAGTGTTTCGATCGTTACATCTTTTGGTGCAACCTTTGAACCCAGAGTTCCTTGACTTCCTTTTCGTAACGAAGGTTCCGTTTTTGATTCAGTTGGCAGAGAGCTAGTATTGTTCCTAGCTTCTTTGCCCTCAGTACTTTTTTCCGGTTTCCGTTTTGGAAAGGGTGCCTGGCGATCGGTATGTTGGATATCAGACTCCGACCGATTTACCAGTTTATTTGCAGTGTGTGTTCCTGCTGGTTTTTTTATATTGTTTTTATTATTATTATTCAAATTATGTTCCATTAAATTCCCACGAGTGTGGGGGAAAGGAGGTCCGCCGTGTCATAGCCCCCGATAACACGGTAAGCCCACAGTTACTCAATGAGGCGGGCAGGTATCATTGAGGTGCGACGCTAGAATACAGTCTGTTACCCCCGACTGCAAACAAGTCCGATGAACACGTGCAAATTCCGGATTGGGGGGGAAGATGGAGGTGGAGAGGGATAGGGGTATTGAAATGTTGATAGTAGGGAATATTTAGGAATGGGAAGGTGCGGGTTTGGCTCGCATTAGCCGCTATAAGCGTTACCAGGGATCACCACGTGGAGGCCCTCCTTTCGAAGGGGGTGAGTACTTGGGATTAGTCTCACCTGCGAGTCCATCTAGTGAAATACTAGGATCCCCAAGCATTAAATATCTAGGGGTCACTTTTGACAAACGGCTTAATTGGTATAAACATATTAAATGCAAACAGAATAGTTGCTCTAAAATTCTACATCTCCTTAAGTCGCTGTTTAATAATAATTGTTTCAACCTCAAAAATAGAAAGCTATTATGTACTCAAATAATTAGGCCGGCACTACTGTACGGATGTGTAACATACAGCAAAGTCTCAAATACTGCCATAAAGCTATTACAGATAGTACAAAATCTGGCTTTAAGAAGACTAATCAAGATTCCTTGGTATATTAGAACAGCAAACATACATAGAGATCTAAGGATCGACTCAGTGAAAAAATATATCAAGGACAGAGCCGTAAAATTCTTCACAAAAGTTGATACGTTATCCAACCCCGCCCTAACAAACCTTAAGTCCACCTCAGGATGCACAGGAAGATGTGCTGATCTACTGTTCGTCATCAGTTAAAAGATAAATAAATAATAATATTTCTAGTATCGTTAAAGCTTAGTGTGGGGTAGGGATAAGTCCTCCAGATACAAAAGAGTAAAAGTGCGCAATAACACTAACTCAAATAACAACAACAACATAATAAATTTATTTTTTTTATTCTCTAAGGGCTTTAAATTTTTTTGCTTCTTTAGTGGTATTCGGTAGCACTTTGTTTTATTTTTTTAAACATTGAATATAATTATACAGGCTTTCCCTTAAGCAACTTTTCGGAAATGTACTTTTTCTTCGTTTTTTTTTCTGGTGCACTTCATCTGTTTTTTGGAGTTAAATGAAATGGGTAAGTGAACAAAGTCATATCCATCAGCACGTTTCATTGACAATTACAACGAAACCTTATTGATATTTGTAATTTCAAATATAAACTTCTTTAAACATTTACCGGCATGTTACTAATTCCTGTTATTTTTAAAATGTAATCACATGATTTCATAAATAAATAGTTAAATTAATTTCTTTTAACAGTCAAACTAAAACGCTTTACGCACACCTAGAAGGATGGAATCCTTAATTCTGTGACAATGACAATGTCAGTGATTATCATTTTAAAAGTTAAAGCAAAAACAATTAAATATTATTGTCTATGAAAACTCAATTAATTTGCTTCTCTTAGCTATTATAGTCGTTAGTTGTGCTCATAAGTTTGCAGCTCACATCGCAAAACATTTCTATCATATCTCGTCTTTCCCCTTTAAGCAATTGCATTTATAAATTTCTGTCATAAGTGCACAAAAGTAGAATGAACAAAATAATGTTCTAGCTTCAAATATGAGAAATGGAGATTGGGAATTGTATGAGAGTATTTTCTGTTCTATTCGAATATCAACTACATGTATAACAATTCAACATGTTGACTTGCCGAAGCGGTTAGATGTGCGGCTAATGTTTTCAGCCCATATCACCATACATTTCTTTCAAATTTCGTCTCTCGCCTTTTAGCTGTTGCTCCAACGAATAATAACCGCTTTGTGTGCGGAGTAGCTGGCCGCACTTTTATACGTTGCAAGTGTGTTTGATTGTGTTTGATCACTGCATAAACAAGTATGGTTATAAATACAAACTCTTTTGTTTGAAAAAAGTTGGTTTGATATTGTAAGATATATGTGAAAAGTTGTATTTATTCCATATTGATATAATATTAAACTTATACATAAATTATTTATTTAATTTGTTTAATATGTTATTTTGTTAATGAATTATCAAATGTTATATTGTGAATACATTGTTGCCTAATGTAATATAGTTATTATTAATAAAACATCTTATATATTTCAATTTATCATTTTTAATTTAAGTGGTACATGTTTTTTTTTACAATATTGTAGATAGAACACATGTCGCCACTGCTTAGTAGCAAATATAGTTAATATAAATCTATTTCTTATAAATTTTGATAGCACACTTCTAATATTATAATAAGTGACTATTTTTATAAAGAATAACATTAGGAAAAAAACTAGTTTTTAGATCTCTGTGATACATTAAGAAATTAAAATATGGTATAAAGATAAGTTTTAAACGATTCAAGATAATTTGATTCGAATGCATTTCATAAAAATTTGTTATAATTATTATAAGTTTTATTTATTGGACACTTTTCTTATTCACTATAATTTAATATTAAAGTTTGGCGCTATGTCTAAAATAATCGATTCTATTATAATTTTCATAAATTTTGCGCCAGAAATCCATACGATTTTCTTCAGGATTTTTTTTCATTTCAAATTGTTTATCAATAGATAAATAATCTAATTCGAATTTACTGTCTTCCGTTTTTGGGCATCGCACTGGCTTCCAGTTGATTGTATTAATAGTTGGATTTCCATATTTTGCAAAATTTGTCCAAAGCTGACACAATTTATTGGCAAATATTTCATCGTCTGGTGTTAGAGTTGTTTTATCATCAGCTGTTTGAAACATATAACATAATTCATCGTTATGACATGCCCCATTGAGTGCTTCAACTTGGAATATTCGTTTATACATATTGAGATCACCAATATAATTAAAGCGATAAAAGAATAATGGTGCATTCGATTGATAACGGGCTTGATACTCTGCGGCACGCTGCATGTCAACAACAAAGTGATAATCACTCAATACATTTGCGAGTTCATTTAAGGATTTTTCATTTATAATTCCACCTTTAAAATAAAAATTTCGCATTTCTTTAGCGATGGCTTTAATACCAGGACTATCTACTGGCAATGGTATATCACGTGGTACAAACCGTTCTAAGTCATTTTCTATAGCATTAATTTGGCTTAATCTATAACTTAAAACAATTAAACCTTCGGCAGAATTATAGCCCATTATAGTTGGAATCTTCACTACATTCATTTCCTGTAAGCTTTTTAATATAGGTTTTTTGATAAATATGTCAGGACTATTTTTATCTTCAACTACTGGCTTAAAGGGTAATGGAAGACCACGCCGCAGTTCATCTTCTGTTAGTACGCCCAGTGTGCAAGCTAATATTCTATCGGCAGTCACTGCATCTGATTGCAAAAATGTTAGTATATCACTTGTTTTATTCGACTCACAACCTAATAATTTAGCTAATTTTCGGGTTTTATAGCCTGGATTCGATTGGAATGACCATTCCATATTAGCCGTACCACTTTGCATTATAACTTTGTGAAAGTATTTGTTTGCATGATCGGCATAAGAATGCATATGAACAGAAATTGCTCCTGCACTTTGACCAAATATTGTTACATTATTTGGATCACCATTGAATTTTGCAATATTCTCCTGTACCCATTGCAAAGCAAGACGCTGTATTAGTAGAACAAAGACATTACAAATCAGTTTTTAATTGATCACAATTTATTATTTACTTGATCTTTTAATCCAGCATTACCATAGATGCCTTCCTCGGGTAAACTTAAAAATCCCAATGGTCCTAAACGATAATTAATTGTGACAACAATAACACCATGTTCCATTAATTTAAGTGGATAGAAACTATAATGAAAACCGGATAAATTATTAGTTTAATTAATTTAAATTAATGAAAACTCACAAATCACTGTTTCCACTACCAAACCAGAAGCCACCACCATGTATCCAAACCATAACTGGCAACTGGATTTCAGATAATTGAGATAATTGAGGCGCATAGACATTTAAATGGAGACAGTTTTCTGAACCAACAATTTTTTGAAGAAAAAGATTACGATGATGTGACATGTCGCGCTCTTTAGAACAATCCAATTCCTGTACTTCAAATTGTTCAAGCGCCACAGGTGACTATCCAAGTCGAGAACATAATTAAAATACAAATTAACAAATTAATTAAATTAAATTAATTAAAATTACTTTAAATCTAAGCGTT
The DNA here is from genome assembly GCF_002237135.1 of Teleopsis dalmanni. NCBI lineage: Eukaryota > Metazoa > Arthropoda > Insecta > Diptera > Diopsidae > Teleopsis > Teleopsis dalmanni. Next base: position 5,247 of record NW_024031739.1, on the reverse strand, counting down.
CCAACTGGTGGTTTTGCATATGGTATTCCTTGAAAACTATTAAATGGTTTTCCATTGGGCAATAACTTCTGAACACCAGCAAGCGTTCCTTGTTTTATTTGAACTTTGATCATCTCTTCGTACTTCGTTAGAGCCTTTGTTAATTAAAACCTTTTACATTTAACGTTGATAAGCATCTGAAGTTAACTCAAAGCAAAGCTAACATTTAATAAGCCCCTTCTTATATATGTATTAGTTTAAATACTGTAATTACGGTTATATTGAAATATGATTTTATTATTTGAATATGAGAGAACATACAAAACATTAATATCTATTTAACTGTATGAGAGACAACTACCAATCACTTATATCTATAGAACTGTATGAGAGACAACTACCAAGCATTTATATCTATAGAACTGTATAAGAGACAACTACCAAGCATTCATATCTATAAAACTTTATGAGAGGCAACTAACAAGCACTTATATCTGTAGAACTATACATTTCAGTTGCTCTATTAAATAAATGCATACTTATCTTATTTGTTGATTTGATCTATTTTTTATGGTCTTATTAAAAACTTTCATTAAAAGAAAAAAGTAACTAATTAATTTTGTAAAAATTGCTAATATAATTTAGTTACAAGTAAAAATAATAATCAAATAAATTGTAAAATAATTATATTTTACCATTTGACAGAAAGTCATACCAGAGAAAAATTGATTTCCACTGGAAAAATAGAATTACCTTAGTTATAAAAAGATTAAATATAAATATTTGGATTAGTTAAATTGGATTAATATTTATTGATATTGATTACATTGGATTGACATTATCTGACATTATATGACATATAACTATATTTAATTGTATTGAAGTGAACACATCCTTAACGATTAACTTTACTAAACTGACTACATGTTTTAAAATTAAGCAACGAGTAGAACTTATACTCTCGACTTTCATCTAATCATTTATATATCAAAAAAGGGCCAAAAATAAATTCATAAGAACCATATTTTGTATCTTCCTTTATAGCACAAACATATATTCTTTTGTCCATATGGTTTTAAGTCAGTGAGACAAATACGGGTCTGTATTAAATAAATAATGCAATACAATTTTTCAACATATATTGTATTATATTGTATTTATTTCAATAACATTTTCTTGGAGGTATTGTGTTTTTATAAAATTCACACACACATATTTTTTGATCCATTAAACGAATCGAATCAATATAGTAGTATTTTTTTAGTATTAGTATTATTAGCTTTAATTTTAATTCATTTTAAATTTGTTGTATAACATAGAAATTAATAGCAATTATATTATATATATAAAGCTTACAGCTATGGCATTTTAACCGTCTGCCGGAAGTTTAGATGAATCTAATAACTAGTTTTTATAAATATTAAATAAATATTATTACTTATAAACTCAATACAATCAATATTATATTATATATTATCGAATCAATATATTATAGTTATATCTTTCTACCTGTATTTTTGAATGCAAGTTTATCTAAGATCAAAAAATTGAGAATATAAAAATTTTGTAAATGAACTTTGGTCGTTTATTATGATGAAATTGGTTATCAAATGAAGTCATCTCCATCTGAACACTTCATTGATAACTACAATGAAATCTTATCGAAATTTGAAGTTTCAAATATAAACTTCTTTAATAACAAGCTTTAAACATACTGATATTATTTATAGTCTTTTTGGTAACTACTGGTAGCTGCATTGATATCTTCCCATTCAAACAAAAAATTGATAATTTAAGTGATTATAGTAGGGGAGGAGAAGAGGATTTATCACATAATTATTTTTACAACAATCTATGTTATCTCTCGTGTGAACTCCAGATCTCTAGATTTTAAAAGTTATGAAATATTTTAAAATGCAGTGCTTTAAAAAAAGACCAGTCTTTAGGTAGGACGACAGAATCAAATGCGTATAATTAAAAAAATAATACGAAACTGAATGTCTATGATTATAGTCCTACAAACTGATGTGAAAAAACTAATATGATTGAAAACCAATTTTTGTAGTCTGTAAAAAAATAGGTATTATAAATTCGCTTCTTATAATTTGATGACATATTTTTGACATCATATAATATATATTACCGGTCTTAAATATTAAGAGTTGGAATTAAGATAACGATTCCAAGTTAATTGAATTCGAAAATATTTTATTCAAATTTAATATACTTATCATAAGATTTATTTATTGCACACTTTTCTTATTCACTTTAATTTGATATTAAAGTTTAGCGCTAAGCCTAGAATAATCGATTCTATTATAATTTTGATAGATTTTGCGCCAGAAATTCATACGGTTTTCTTCAGGATTTTTTTTCATTTCAAATTGTTTATCAATAGACAAGTAATCTAATTCGAATTCACTATCTTCCGTTTTCGGACATGTCACTGGTTTCCAGTTGACTGCGTCATCAGTAGTTGGTTTTCCATATTTTGCAAAATTTGTCCAAAGCTGACACAACTTATTGGCAAATATTTCATCATCCGGTGCTAAAGTTGCTTTATCACCAGCTGTTTGGAACATATAACATAATTCGTCGCCATGACAAGCTCCATTAAGTGCTTCAAATTGGAATATTCGCTTGTACATATTGTGGTCACCAATATAATTAAAGCGATAAAAGAATAATGGTGCATTCGATTGATAACGGGCTTGACACTCTGCGGCACGCTGCATGTCAACAACAAAGTGATAATCACTCAATACATTCGCGAGTTCATTTAAGGATTTTTCATTTATAATCCCACCTTTAAAATAAAAATTTCGCATTTCTTTAGCGATGGCTTTAATACCAGGACTATCTACTGGCAATGGTATATCTCGTGGTACAAATCGTTCTAAGTCATTATCTATAGCATTTAATTTCCGTAATGCATTAGATAACAAAGCTAAACCATCGGTAGAATTATAGCCCATTATAGTTGGAACTTTTACGACATTAATTTTTAGTAAGCTTTCTAATATAGGTTTTTTGATAAATATGTCAGGACTATTTTTATCTTCAACTACTGGCTTGAAGGGTACTGGAAGACCACGCCGCCGTTCATCTTCTGTTAGTACACAAGGACTAGAAAGTAGTATTCTATCAGCGGTTACAGCATCTGATTGCAAAAATGTTAGTATATCACTTGTTTTATTCGACTCACAACCTAATAATTTAGCTAATTTTCGGGTTTTATATCCTGGATTCGATTGAAATGACCATTCCATATTAGCCGTACCACTTTGCATTATAACTTTGTGAAAGTATTTGTTTGCATGATCGGCATAAGAATGCATATGAACAGAAATTGCTCCTGCACTTTGACCAAATATTGTTACATTATTTGGATCACCATTGAATTTTGCAATATTCTCCTGTACCCATTGCAAAGCAAGACGCTGAAAAATTCAAACAAAAATATTATATGTTTTTAGAAAATGATAGTTTATTATTTACTTGATCTTTTAATCCAGCATTACCGTAGATGCCTTCCTCGGGTAAACTTAAGAATCCCAATGCTCCTAAACGATAATTAATTGTGACAACAACAACATCATGTTCTATTAATTTAAGTGGATAGAAACTATAATTAAAATCAGATAAATTATTTAATTTAATTTATTTTAAATTAATGAGAACTAACGAATCACTGTTTCCACTACCAAACCAGAAGGCACCACCATGTATCCAAACCATAACTGGCAACTGTTTTTCATTAGCTGATTGAGGCGCATAGACATTTAAATGGAGACAGTTTTCTGAACCAACAATTTTTTGAAGAAAAGGATCACGATGATGTGATATGTCGCGCTCTTTAGAACAATCCAATTCTTGTACATCAAATTGTTTAAGTGCCACAGGTGACTATCCAAGTCGAAAACATAATTAAAATACAAATTAACAAATTAATTAAATTAAATCAATTAAAATTACCTTAAATCTAAGCGATCCAACTGGTGGTTTTGCATATGGTATTCCTTGAAAACTATTAAATGGTTTTCCATTGGGCAATAACTTCTGAACACCAGCAAGCGTTCCTTGTTTTATTTGAATTTTGATCATCTCTCTGTACTGTAGAATTTTTTTTTATTTTAAAAAATTCTTTTGCTAGTTTTAATTTAAAAGTTTTCAGCTTTTACTTGGACGAGTACCTGAAGTTAACTGTAAGACAGACCTGGTGAATACTAAATAAACATTTTCTCGTGTTTGCATCAGTATTTATAATTAACTTGGATTATGATTTGATTACTATGTAAGAGAAAACTGCCAATAAAATTAATAGCTTCTTCCTCTCCTTATATCGCATTTTCCTCATTTAATCATAATAACTTGATTAAAAAATCTGTTTTATACTTGGAAGACAGCATTTTGCAGAATTGTTTCAAAATATATTATTTTAAAATACTTTATAAATTGTATTGCATTAATTATTCTAGATTATAATTTATAACATTATATTATGTTTTCCTTTGCCTTTGTTTTTTAAATGTAATAGAATGAAATGTAGACGGAAATGTAAATAATAAAAAGGTCTCACATTAAATACCTTTGGAGAAAAGATATTTAGCAATTTGCTTATGGCTTTGTTATAAACAAATTTAAATACAGTCAAACTTCCATAAATCGAAGTCCAGTTTTGCAAAGAAAAGGTTCGACTTATGGAAACTCGAATTAGAGAATTTTGTTTTTTTATTTTTGAAAAAAACTAGAATTATATTTTAAGATATTGATTTATTTATTTGAAATCAAATACAGCACAAAAGTTATAGTGAAGTGAAATAATTAGAAATGTGTTTGGGATTTTAATTTTTCTTTTTGTTATTTTCAGTAAGCAGACATTCCACTTTATTTAAAACCTTATAGTGATCAGTTGTAATATCATTCTTTTGCAAACATAAATTCAGAATTTTGAATGAGTCTCCTACTTCATGCTTGGAAGGCCGATAAACCATTATATCTACCGAGTCCTCATCATCACTTTCCATTGCGCTTAGAATTGGATACAATAATTTACAGCTCTATAGTGCTCAATAATATCGTCATCTGTAGGAAAGTTTGATGTACAAATTTCATTGTCAAGCAAAATATAATGTAATGGTTAAGAGTATCCTTGGAAATTATTTTATTTACTTTAAACCACGTTGCAAACGACTGGTTTTTGTACAAAGCAACATAAGAAAAAAAATTAAACTTTTGGTTTGGAAAAAGGGACTTCCCCTAACAGCT
>NW_024031738.1:0-14591 GCF_002237135.1 Teleopsis dalmanni | reverse complement strand
AATATTAAATACTACAAAGTATACTTAAGTAATAACTAATTAAAGTTTGTGATGTTTGGTTAATTAAGATATAAATTAACTATAGAATTTGTAGATAGTTCTTAAGTAAGGATTATGATTTGAGTCTGTAAATTTTTACGAGCTTAATATTTTACTAAAGATTGGTTAGAATTCTAAGTATTGTTTAAATCTGTTTAAGTTTAGTAATCACGTAGTGTAATAATCATGGTTACAAAACTCTAAACTTAAATTACTTTCACTATAAACAAAAATAAGCATAATTAGATGCAATAAAAATAATTAAATTTATTTTATTTTAACAAATCTCGAATCTTAAAGTGTTTTCCATTTGACATTATCAAGATAAAGCACATTATTTTCTTTGCTTAAAATACATAAGCAAATAAATAAAAAATAGTTGAATAATACATTTTTACTTTAAGAAATATGAAGTATAAAAATAGAAAGATTTGATTATTGTAGAACAAAATATGTAAGATAATGAGTAATAAAGTTGAAAGCGGAATGAATAGCAAAAATAACTTCACAGATATTGCATTTAAATAGATTTATGAGTTTACGAATTACTTAGAATACAAAGAAGATCTTAACACCAAAGTTACTTGGATACTTATACTGTAAGCATTTTCAGATTGCATAGAAAAAATGCTAATAATATAAAATGAGTTCACTTTGAGATGAATCAATATTAAGGAAATCAAATTACTCCCACTTCTATCGTAGAAAGAGTAGTTCTGGTAATTTATTTGATTATTTACAATCATATTTTTAACAGAACTTTTTCTTTGAATATTTTTGTATTGAAGACTTAATTTAATTAATTTCAATATGTATTATGTACTTTTAGTGCAGTTAGTAGGCACTTTTTCATTCCTTATTCTCGTTTAGTATTCTTTATTTAGTTGTTTTAGTGTAGTTAGCTTGCAGTTTCTTCTTCGAATACTGACACTGTAATATATATTTGTCGGAATGAACTCTAGCAACGTGATATTCAACTTTTATGTTTTAAGTAGAACCTTATGCTATGATCATAAGTTGCAAGTACATATGTACGACAACACTACAATCGTTAGGAATATATGGAGGTAAAATAAGGCAAATGATAAAAAATCATTCAAGCTGATTAATAATCAGTTTAAAAGAAAGTATTTGTATGCCATAACCACACGAGTTTCAATTCATGCGAAAATTGAAAGGTATCCTACTTACCACTATGTAATCTTAGAGTAATCAGTCTCCGCACGGGGAGGTACGCAGATCTTAGATCAATCACTGAATAAACATGAAGCTTATGAGAGATATGAGAGAGATATACAAATTAGTCAATGAGATGGGTGGGACCCTGTAGTACCCCCAGCTATCAAGGAGTAAAAGTGCCCAGTTGCGCTGACTCGAAAAAAAGGATCAACATATATACTTGTTTTACGAAAAATTAAAGCCTAAGAAAGCTAAGTACGAAATCAGAATACCCATCAAAAGCATTTAGCAGAAGATAGTTTAACATAAAATATTGAAAATATGCTTAAGAGGACGACCAAGAAAGAGTTGGATCGTTGGAGTTACAAATGATTGAGTCTACATAATTGGAGATTGGCAGCAATAAATAGAGTTGAATGAGGAAAGATTGTTCAGCAGATCTATGTTCTTAGTGGGCTTTCAAACATTGAAAGAATACCATGTTACTACTTAACATTAATGATCACTATATAATGAATATAAAGGTGGAAATTACTACAAAAAAAGTTACTCTTATCTTTTATTATTTTTATCCACAAGCAAATACAAACTTACTGTTTCAAAGTTAATAAATTGTTATAATTAGTATTAAATTATTAATTTTTTTAAAAGTAGATCCTTGATAGTATCTGAAATGGTGACTTTTGCAATCAATTTCAATTCAGCGCATCAAAATAATATAAAAGTGATATGCGGTATGGAAGATTTGCCATAAGTATAACTAATTTAATGGAATTCAAATGAATTAAGTCACGAATATGTTTAAAAAATTCCAAAGTAATACTCGCACCACTAAGCCAGCCACAAATACCTATTAATTCACGTTATTTTGAAAAATTTGCGTAGACAAGTAAGAAAAGAAAAAAGTATCTTATATTCACATGGCTTAAATCACATTGGATACGAAAACAATATATTCAAGTAAATGCAAATATTAAAAAAAATTGACATACTGAAAGATTAGCAGTATTGGTGGAGAGTAGAGGTTTTTTTAGTTACTTACTAGTCGCAAAATTTAACTCAATTAACACCAAATTAGAAAAATTTGCTATTAAAATTAGCGCGGATACAAAATCAGTTAAAAATCGCTTTCCGATGTTTTTCTGTTGTGTTTATTTTGTTTACTTAAAATATTTTGACTCATAAAAAACAACAATGAAGAAAACGCACATAAAACACTTCAAACACTTCAGATCAATACAGTAACAGTTGCAGATACTTTTGTATCTACTCGAACAGAAGCACAATTTCAATTGCAGTCTGAATAGCGACGATGAAAGCAACAAATGTGTTAAAAACATCCAAAACAATAACAAAAGACCAACACTGAAACCAACATGAGAAACTTCAGAGATACATTAACACACGAACACAAATTGAAGGAGAGGCCGGTAGAGAAACTCAAACCGGTGAAAATAGCTTTTTTATTGAAATTTCGGCAATAAATTGGAACTAACGAGATACAAGATACAAGATACAAAAAATAGCAGAAGTGAAAAATTTGCATTTATTTTGATTTTTGTGAGCAAAAAGTTTGTGTGCTTAAGGGATATTTTTGGTGTGCAGATTTAATGAGTAGGGAGGACAGATTGTTGATGCAGAGCAACAAAGTCACACTCCAATATGAGATATGAGATACTTCTGTCGATAAGCGGCATTCTGGAGAATAAACATAAGCTCAAACATTACAGTTCGTCAATATTTGGCTTAGTATCTCAAGTAAAGTGTGAAATGTGTTAATTTGTGCTGACACAGCTCATAACTTTTTGTTGGTGCTTTTATTGGTTTACGATTGTGGTTTCTGATGGAATCGCTATGTACTGTTTTATTGCCGTAAACATTTTTGGGGGTCATTATCACCATCTTTAGTGTTCATGGTGTATGTTTCAACTTTCGTATATGAATTTTTTATTTTCAATAAAAATTTTTCAGTTCATTAATGATTTAATAAATATTTTATTATAGCTTATTAGTTTTCCAATAAAAATTTTTTAATTTTTTTAGCATTCAGTATTTTATATAAATAATGATTTACTTTTGGGTTCCTTCAATTATGAATTTAATAGAATAATAGAATTTTTTATTAAAATGAATTAGAAAGTATGAGAATATTGTTAATTTCATTCAATGAATTAACAAATTATTTCAATAAATTAGTAATAAATTCGCTTTTGTTTTTATTATATACAATTATATACAGAAGTTTTTTTTTATATAGACAATATTTTGCTCTTCGCGGTTTTGCTATCGTCTGAAAACTTATAAAAAGTGTTAAGTTTTTAATTCAATAAAAAACTCATTAAAATAAATGTGACTTCGTTTACTTATCAAAGTATATCAAAAGTTTTTTATTAATGGTGAATTTAATTCACTTGTACTGATTTATTGACTTTTATTGTATTGAATATGTTTTATTATTTTTTTCTTTAAATTAAATACACGCGCTTTTTTCATTTGATTTAAAATACATTTACCACGGATTTTAAGTACACTAAATCACAAATAATTATTCATCATAAATCGTGTCACACCAAAGGAGAATAAAAAGGTTATATCCCCTTTAAGGCAGAAAATTTGGTATTAAATTAATATATCTCATACCCTTAGTGTGCAGAGTGAATATTATACTTCTATACTTCTATTGGTCTCTAGCAATATCAGATTTAGCAAGCTTTCATTCAAGATTTGTAGTTGAAATATCCCAAATAATAGAATCAAACTGTGTTAAAATGTTTTTGATAAGGCCGAATCGAAGTACTTGTTTAGCACATGGCCATCCAAGAATGCCTGGGTCTACATCCCGAAGCCACTTGACAATGACGACGAGATTCACTCGACGACCAAGTGCAGTACACCATGCCCAAAAAGGATTTTATAAACAAAATGTATGTACTTTTATTAGCTTGATGTGTGACGATTTTCTTAATATAAGTCAGATACAGAATTTATTACCTCAGCATCCTATTCTTGGCTTAGATCAAAAACTAATACAATGTCAATAGAAATCTTTTCCCAGATAAAGACAACATTCTCTTACATCAGATAGACATGTTTACTAAGTTATTTTTACATTTATTTTAATTAAAACTTGAATACTCTTATTAGTATAAGTCCGCGACAGAATCATCTTAGCATCCTCTCTTCTGGACCTGCATCAAAACTTGATGGTCAAAAGGGTTGTAGTTTGAAATATCCACTCTTTCCCGATTAAGAAAATATTCTGTCTCACCAGATACAGCGCAAGCGAAGTTCTGATTCAATTAACTATTTAACAGCTATCCAAATTGTGGCGCTGTTAGTCAGTTCTTCCTACATTGTCGAGCAAAAGCTTTGTAGTTAGATCTAAGTTCCGTTCAGCAGAGTTGTAGTACTGTTTCTGTTTTTAAAAGACTATCTGTTGTTTTATTGTCATTCCTTCCAGTGCAAGCAGGTACCCAGCACAATAATACTCGGTTGTAGGTTACCAGTAGTTGCAATTCATATGGAACTTGTATATACTTATATATATGAAATAACTTAAAATGTAAACCTCGAAAGTAAGCTTAATGGAAATAATTAAATAATCTATTTCTTTTACTTTAAATGGAAAAAATCGTCATCTTTAATGAAGATTTATATTTTCTTGATACTCACATCTCTACGGAACGATTACAGATTCAATGCGTAATCAATATTTCATTGAATGAAGCATTACAACTGAATAAAGTCACAGTCACAATTGAACAAAAATCAATACCTATCAAGGTAGAGCTCTGGAATACTGAAGATTTATTTATTTTCATATTTCCTGACGGCTTTTGTTAGTAGTATTAAATTTTTCTTGCGTGTATCACATGCACAAGATACAATCAATTTCATACCAAGGAAAAGTTAAGCAACAATCAGGAATTATGGCACCGGCTCTGGCACCGACAGAAGCAGAGGCAGCGAAGGCAGGAGATGTAATTGAAAAACTGTCGCAATAGTTGGAAATGGCAATTAATAAAAGTTTTTCATTACATATCATGTGGGAAAAATAGAAGAGAAAAACTATAATAGAAATACTCGTACGTATGAAATAAGTTTTTCATAGCGTTTAACATTCACACAACAAAACCTGCGACATATGGAAAAAGTATCTTAAGAGTAGAATAGAAATTCCTGGTATCCAAGCTCAAGTTTATGTTTATGATTAAAATGAAAATAATAGTAGTGGAAAGCGTTTAAGATACTTTGTAACTGTTGTTTGACATATCCAAGCTTTGATAATCACTAAGAATAGGGGGAGCCATTGTAAGAGCATTGTGTGCAACTGCAACTACAATTGCAAATATAACAATTTAATGACATGAGCAAACTGCAGATTAAAAGGCAAATATTTATGGTGGATTTAATGGCTTACATATTTGCACATATGTGAGGAAAGAGGCTTAACAGGAAACTTTTAATTTAATTAATTTATACACAATGGCGCAATCAACAAGCGCCCGCCACTAAACTCATGCATGTCTGCCCGTTTCGTAGGGAAGACACTAAACGCAATACATTTACAACACTTACGAAACTATTAATGACACCTCATATACTTATCTACTTACATATTTACAAAAAATATATATTAAAAATATAAAAAAAATAGTTGAAAAGTCACTTTGTTTGCATTGCTCGCTATTGTCGCTTTTCTCGTGATATATTTATGATATATTACTGTCGGCTAATATTTCACATTTATTGTCCAATTTTGATATATAAAATTAGATTAAATGAAGACACGTAATTTTTCTTGCAGTGAAAGCTGAAAGTATTAGAAAGTTTACTGAAAAAAGCAGAGGATAGTGAATTAATTGAGAAAAGCTAAGGGTATTATAGCGGCAGACTCTTAGCGGCAGACTCTTAGCCAGAGATTTTTCAAACACGTTTCCAAGTTAAAATCTGAAAAAAATTAAAATGAACTCCTGGATTTAGTCTGGATAAAACGTTGAGCACTTCATCTGGATCAACTGCAAATTCGGATTTGCACTTAGTTATTATTCTTCTGCGCGACAGAAAATAATGTCAACTATAAGTGTTGTGGTTAGTAAATTAGCCAAAGTCGTAGAGGTGTAGTTATATCACTGTCGGAAAATAACTTTTATCTCTGTAGTTCAGGTTCTCACATCCTAAGTAGTTAAAAATTCCATCCTTTACAGCGTAATATATACTTGGTTCTAACTGCAGGCAACACAGTTTATTATTCATAGATTTGTATATATATATTGGTAACACTGTAATGTATACTTAGTTGTTACTGTAGGCGCTACAACATTGCATCACCGATAGCTTTATACAGATATAGCTTATCGTTTTAATTCGGAAGATGAGCTATATAAAATGAAATATTATGTTAGTACAATAAGGCCATTAAGAACTATTATATTAAAAGTATTAAATATTGAAGAAGGATGCTTGATTGGATAGGAAAGTATATGTAAGTCAAAAAATCGTATTATTAACATAAAATACATAAAATTAAGCCAAAGAGAAGATCTCTGTAATTGTTGTTGTATTTTGGTATAAAAATAAGGTAGATTTTTTCTTTTTATAAAAAATTAATAATTTTTCGTAGTATATATATACAATAAAATGAAATTCATTCAAAGAACATCATTTTTAAAAGGAATATGTATGAATCCTCATACTTTGCGGTTTCAATCGACGAAACCGTCGATAACCTAAGTAAGTGAAGTACCCTAAGTACTTTATTGATAAAATGGTAACATATGTTAGAGTAAACATAATCTGCGTGCTTTCATTGTAATAAAAATAATATAAATATATTAATATAAATGACCAATGTTGTAATGATTAATAATATTAAAAAAGTAGTTATTTAAAAATTGTTATAAATATACTTTATAGAACGATATGACTCACAATATAATTTTAAATCAAATTTGTTATATAAAATATATCGAAAGGTTATAATTAATATTAAGCAAAATTTACTATTAAAAATAAAAATAGATTTGAAACGACTTCAGAGTAGAAGGTAGTTCGTTGGAAAATATACACATCTGCAATGCGGACTAGTCTTTGCTATGCACGATGTAGTCTGGCTACATATTTAGTGAAATCATATCAAATATGTTTACCTTTAAATTGAAATTAAATATACCTACATATCACTTATATATATGTAAGAAATATAATGTTTATAATTAAGTTTTAATTATTGTTCATTAGATGTTTAACGATTATGACAATATATCTTCAATCATTTCCGACAACAACTCCCGACAACTACTCACCGACCGTGTTTCTTTTCTACTATGTTCTTTTGCTTAACGCAGAGTTGCCTAGATTGGGAATTACTGCCTACATTTATTAGTTATTCAAATCAATTAAAAATATTCCACATTTTTCAAATGGTTTGCTATCGGAGGATCAGATTTGTACTAAAAAAGCCATAGAAAATGCCACCTGAATTAGCAGATTGCCTTTCACAATCAAGTTGACTGAGAGAGATGTATTAGTTGAAGCCATTATAATTCTAATATGTGATATATAAGTATTAAATGTCATGTCTATTCCATTATATAAAAACAAGTGCAAAACTGGATATAATTTCTAGTGATAGTGTGGAGATAATTCCTTGAAATGAATGATTGTTATTTAAACTGTTTTTTCTGTTTGTTTTTGGAAAAGAATAACTTTAGTACGGAACTATATTAGATCTTAGTATAACATAACTATAATTTCAAACCTCGAGGACAAATATATCGCTTTAATGTTTAGCTAGAAATGACCATGTGATATGTTATTGCTATCGATATGACTAAAAAACATATTAAGCAATTGTAATAAATAATATTTAATTCATCAAAATACGTATGCTTATCTTTTTATTTATGTGATAACTGACAAAATATTACAGTGAATAGAGCCAGTAATTTATGGTGTATCATTTAGGAGAAAAGATACATTCGAATTTGTATTACTGTCTTTTATTATTGTTATCTGCTTACATATTACTAAAATATATATATTTTTTTAATATTTCACTAATTTATTGTAATCTGTATTAGAGCATACAATAAATAATATTTTTAAATATTAAATATAATTTATATTCTAAGAGATGATATGTTTAAATATGTTTTTGAAACTAACAAGAAATACTCTAAATAAAAAATTGGAAATACTTAATGATTTTTAAAAATCGATACCAAAGTTAATTACTTTGAAATAATAGAAAATTTTAAAACATTATTTCTATGAATGAGAAATATTCTACTATATAAAATATGCGAACAACCAAAAGTCTTCGAATTAATTAATTCTAGAAAATTTGATCAGGTCTCATTAAATGGTTTCGAATAAATTTTTGGTAGAAACTTAAACCGAATTATAAACTAAATATAATTTCTTAAACGATACGAATATACGAATGTAGACTATACATATACTTCATGTTCATGCTTAATATATTCAGTGAATGAAAATATATGGAAACGACGTCTATAAATTACACAAGTAGCTGGAAACAATAATCGCTGAGTCTGAAATATTGAACACAAATAAACATTTAATTATTATTTGATTTTGATTTAATTGACATTAATTTTTCCTTTTTAAATTATAAAATTTCTAGGATTTTTTAGATAAAAATTCTGTATAAAACAAAATCCAGCATTTCGTCTTTCACGCTTTAATAATTGATTAATATGATCTACACCTATTGAACAATTCTTTTCCATTCATCTCTTTCTAATTAGAATTTATAATTTAAAAGCAATTTTTTTTTCTAAGTTGCTAGCACTGTACTGTGTTATCATGAGATCAAATCTATAATTGTTATAATCTATAATATAATCTATAATCGTTCAGAATCAAATTTGACGCTATCCTTAACCTTAGCAGAAACGATATTAAAATCTACTCTGAACTTCTTACAGTACACTGTAGACTCAATCACCACATAAAGAATATACGTGCGATAGAAAGTGATTTCTGTCGATTTCGTTATGAAGAGAAAGAAATATCAGAACATATTCTATGCAACTGCCCATCAGCTTTTATGCGTTGCACCTACAAGCGGGTATGCTGCAGTAATCCTGTCAATTGCTTCGGATTATTTATCTTAAATCAAATATAATAGCTTTGATATTATACCTACTTTCAGTACTACTGTAAGAAAAACCAGGTACTGAATTTTTCCAAATCCTCAGAACTCTTTAATAATAATATAAGAATATATTAAGATTTATTTCATTTTGCTATGCAACTTGTAAAGTCACAACAATTTTAAATAAATATTAGACTTTATTTATTTGGAGGATATAAAAAATCAAATTCAAAAATAGCAGAAATTCATTTCCTTTAATAAATTCTATCATATATATCATATTATTCAATTCGTTTCTTTAATTTACAAAATACTTTTATCTAACTATTTTAGTATGAGTACGACTACGTACGAGTATTGTACAATATTTCATTGCAATTATAGATAAAATTATTCCACATGAAAACCTTAACTACCTACATTGTTTTTGTAACACGCAATTTTATTAGATTTAATCGAAAATATCTTCCTATTCTTCCTATTCTAGAGAAGTTGAATCACGTTTGTTTTCATTTTCAATATCAATTCCAGTGCGTCTTAATTAATATTTCGAGCGTTTTTAGTCAATTAAAATATAAAAAAATACAGCTTGGAAATCTAAAAATAAAATATTAAATTTCTCACATATGTTCTTAAATGAGTTTATGACAATTTTTATGATTTGTTTTTATGACAAATGATCATAGCTGGAGAGTGCTCTCTTTAAGAAACCAAATATCCAATAAAATAAAGAAAGTTCATTGATATTTTTGCTTAGCTGGATTATAAGTAAATTTAATATATAAATCAGGGACGAGTAAATAAAATGACGCATGCTTTTATTTACTAATGAAAACATTTTACAAAATAAAAACTTTATAGCTTTGAAATAATGAAACGTAAACAAACCCGGTGCCAGGCAGTCTACGAGTACCTAAAACAGGTTAGGTTTTGAGTTTAAGTAAAAACATTAGAAATGATTATAAAAATTGAATGATTTATATGGAAAATATTGAGAAGTTGAAAATCCGTGTTTAGTTTTAATAAAATAAAAGGGTATAGTTTTACCAATAATTGAATTGAAGTTACTCCAAAAATATCACACTGTAGATGATGGATTTAGGTGGCAGTCCATCTCGTAGAAGAGTCACATGTTACCAAAACAGGCAATCAAGGAGACAGATTGATCTACTAACATATGGTATTGACAGTAAATATCGGTCTTTTTAAAATAACCTTGGGTATTTTTACAGAACTTTTAAAAAGTTCAATATTATCGAGTAATATTGGGTTATGGAATTGGTTCAAATAGTATTTAGTCTAGTGTTAGAGTTTAATATACACGTAAAAATAATATTTAAAAAATTTTTTTTATTACAGATTTGTGTGTTTTTATTCAGAATTATTAAAGAACTTTTTGTTCAATTTTTCCAATGAATATTTTTAATCAACATGATTCATCCGAATACTAATCAAGCAAACAAAATGATTCAAATTGAAGCTTGCATTCGCTGCATGAGATTCATTGACGCTGACTTAGTGGGTCTTCCTTTTTCAAAAATTTATTTACACAGTTGTCACAATTTCTAATGCGATAAGCAAAAATAAAAATATGTTCCTCTTCCTATCAGTAGTTTTGGAATTACCGAATTGTATATTGTCTTACTGCTATCGTATTAGGGAATAAAATCGCAAACTTTACACACTTTTACTATTGCACACATAGTACCATTTACCTTTTAACCCTCCCGCACTGTCATTAGACTCATATTAAATTATTAATAGTACTTTGCTTTATCACTGGACATTGCGGAGTAAATAAGCAAATATCGAACCGAGGTATTATAAGAGACGATAGCTGCAGACTTTGTTGCGAAGAAGAGAAAACAATAGAACACCTTCTGTGTCAACTTGATAGTCTCGCCAGACTCAACCTTCGGAACTTATCAACTGCCTATCCACTTATAACAGAATTAGGCAACATTTCTCCAAAGGACATAATGGAATTATTAACTGCTACTCATTTATGAACTAAATTGGGTGTGTTACAATAATCCTCAAAAGACGCAGTGACGTGGTGACAAGTTCTCAACCCGTTTAAAAGCTATCATTCTATCTAGCTCACTTTAAAGGAGGACTCTAACATAAAGGTGTGTGATAGAAGAAAAAAAGATAATGAAATATTGAAATACTGAAAATAAGTAGAAATCAATTTTATTAAATCACAAATATGTTAGATAATATTCTAAAAAATTGATTTATCTGTTATATACTGAGACCAGTTTTTTTTGTTGGATTGACTAGAACTGAACTGAAAGTGTCCACCAAAAGCTGACCAAATCATAACCAGGTAGTTATGCTGAGACTAGCACTTTTGTGATGAGTGTGTTGGTGCTTCTCGTAGCTCACTTGATTTCTATAACAAGGAATCATTAGCGCCACATTCATCAAGTTCATCATGCTGTCCTCAACAGGACTTTGATGGTCATAGTGAAAGCAGCACAAGCCGTAAGTTAGCTTTGCTGCACTCAAAACTCTTACTAAAAATATTAGTTGAATACGCAAAAATATCTTTTTTATAAAGTTGGTTGCTGCTAAATGAAGAGTGGACATCAGATCAGGATATGAAATGTCGAATAGAGATGCCTAGAAACTCTCTCGACAAATTCAAAAAAGTGCTATGCAATAGCCACATCAGCATCAACGTACGTGTCCGCCTGGTCCATTCTACTCTATAGCTTGGAATCCTAGATTTTAAAAATTCTAACAATGAACAAACTCATAGCGTTTGAAATGTGATGCTACAGAGGTATTCTGAAGATTTTTTTGGGGGGACAAAGTTTCAAATGAAGAAGTTCTAACAAGATTAAGAAAATATAGAGAACTATTAAAAACTATTAAAATAAAAAAAAACAAGGCACAATCAAAGGCAAACGCGACATGCAAAGAAAACAAATGTCTTAGTTGAGGAACATCCGACACTGGATGTTGTTAAAAACGATTGGAGATTTGGTAGCTGTTATAATCTAGTATGTTTTGCATTAGTTTAAGCAATCTTAAATAATGAAATATAAACTGTCAATCTTGTCGGTTGTATTTACTTCAGTTGGCGACGAGGATAAAAATCTGCAATTATTCAATCGCTTTCACGCTTATTTCGTACCGTTCAATTTTAAATACAATCATGCCGGGCGAAAGTGAAATTTATAAGCAATTGCTTAAAGAACAACAAGAGTTCTCAAAAAATTTACTGAAACAACAACGTGAGTGGATGGACTCAATGTTCCAAAAACAAGGTACTGCTGGTGTATCTGAAAGAAATAACAACATTGTTCCAGTATTTCACAAATTTTCGAAAGAACAGCAAACCTGGGAATCGTACTTAGAACAACTTAACCAACATTTTTTAGCATATTCAGTTCAGTGCAGTGAAAAACAAAAATCATTTTTCTTGTCTTGGATTGGCACAGAAAATTTTGAGCTGCTAAAAAATCTTTTCGGTAACTTGAAAGTACAAGAACAATCTTTCGAAAATTTAACGGAAAAACTAACGGATCATTTCCAGTCGAAACGACATGTGGTCGCTGCACGTTACGATTTTTTCAAAAGGGAAATGAAGCCACATCAATCATACAGAGAGTGGGTAGCCGATCTCCGCGGATTGGCAAGAGAGTGTAACTTTTCGTGCTCAGCCCAGAATTGTTTGCACAATTTCGTGGATGATATGATTCGTGACCAAATTATTATACGTACACCTCACGATGCAGTGCGCACGGCTGCGTTCCAAAAGCCCCAGCCGACACTTGCTGATGTTTTGCAGATTGCAGAATTGTACGAAACAACCACTAAAACGGTGGCAACAATTAAAGAACAAACGATCGAAAACTCAATGCCTGTTAATTCAGTTGGTACAATTATAAAAAAACCGGGTGTTTTCAACAATAACAATAATAAAGTAAAATTCAAATCATGTTCTGGCTGTGGAAACTCTCATGCAAGAGAAAACTGTAAATTTAGAAATGCTGTTTGCAATAGATGTAGCAAAATTGGACATATTGCGCCAGTGTGCATGTCAAAACAAAACAAGAACAACAAACGTAGTTCAGGTGATGAAAACAATAAGAAGGATTATCGTCGTAAAAGTCACAACATTGGTACTGTTGAAACAATTAACAGTTTAACAGGTATTGTAAAAACTGAAAGCAATAAGAATTACATTGACTTGGAAATTTGTAATAAAATTGTGTCTTTCCAAATGGATTCTGGTGCAACAGTTTCTTTAATAAATAAGCGAACATTCAAAACTCTAAATTGCCCAAAGTTGCGGAATTGTACAAAAACCTTATTTGGTTTTGGCAAAAATGAAATTCCAGTGCTTGGTGAACTTTGCGTAGATATCAAATGTGGCGGAAAAGAAAGGGAAGTGGTAATCGTTGTCGTGGATGTCGAAAACTGTAACAATTTATTCGGTTTCGATTTATTTAAAGAATTCGGGTTTGAGATTCAACAAATTTGTAACTTTACTGAGAGTGAATCACACAGAATTAGCGAGCTGTGTAAGAAATATGGTGATATTTTTGAACCAGCTCTTGGCACAATAAAAAACTTTAAGGTCAGTATTTTTTTAAAGCCAAATGCACATCCGAAATTTTACAAAAGCCGACAAATTCCATTTTCGCAAATGTCACTTTTCAAGAAAGAAGTCGATCGATTGACAAATGCGGGTATTTGGAAACCTGTGAAGTTTTCCCAATGGGCTTCGCCTATTGTACTAGCGCCAAAAGCTGATGGTTCCATAAGAATTTGTGGGGATTTTAAACAAGCAGTCAATGCGCAAATTGACATTGAACAATATCCTTTGCCCATACGCGAAAGTCTTTTCCATAAAATAAATTGCGGTCAACATTTTACAAAAATCGACCTTAAGGATGCGTATTTACAAATGGAACTCGACGATGAAGCAAAAACAATAATGGTTGTCAACACTCCACTTGGGTTATTCCAATACCAACGTTTACCGTTTGGAATTGCAAGCGCTCCAGCTATATTCCAAAGATATCTTGAGCAGTTACTTCAAGGCGTAGAAGGTTGCGGAAATTATCTCGATGACATTATCATCTCCGCACCTACATTTCAACAACACATCAGCCGCCTAGAACAAGTACTTCGTATTTTGCAACAAAATGGTATCAGGTGCAAGCAAGAAAAATGTTTCTTTCTGCGAGATAAAATCGAATATCTCGGGCGTCAAATTAGTGCAAAAGGTATATTG
>NW_024031737.1:0-14603 GCF_002237135.1 Teleopsis dalmanni | reverse complement strand
AATTAAGTACATAACTTTAGTAGACTTTATTTAAATAACTTTAATTTACTTTATTTAACTGAACAAAATATTTAATAACATAACTTTAATATACTTTATTTAACTGAACAAAATATTTAATCACGACGCTATCCAACTGACGCTATTCAACGAACTTCCGTTACTCTCGTTCTGCTAGAACTAAATCACCTTGCTCATATTTCGTTGGTTTCCTGTGTTTATCGTCAAAACGCTTTTTCGCGTTTACCCGTTTACTATCGGTGTTATTAGCAACAAGTAATCGTCGGCGGTGGAGTTCTTCTTGGGTGATGGGAATAGTATCGTCTTCATCTTGGAGAATTTGGATCAGCTTGTTACCTAATATGTCGCGTGGCTTGAATCCAAAAAGCAATTCGTTTGGAGATTTTCCCGTCGTTTGGCTAATCAGTGAGTTCAATGTACATTGAATGCTTCGTAGTTGCTCGTCCCAGGTTCGGTCATCTTGTGTTGATGGTTGCAGCATGGATGAAACGGTGCGATTAAATCATTCGACTTGGCCATTGGCTCGTGGCGTACGCACTGCGTTGCGTATGTGTTTGATTTGTTGATCGTTACAGTATCTTTCAAATTCTTTTGACGTAAAGGCGGTACCACGATCACTTATTATATTTTCAGGGGTTCCAACGTAACTGGTAACTTCATTCAGAATGGCGATGACTTGTTTAGTGTTCGTACTTTTCACTGGTCTAACGATGACAAATTTTGTGAAACTGTCCACAATAACCAGGTGGTCAATGTGTATTGTTTTGAACGGAATAGGCTCCATTTTGTCGCAATGTAACTCACCTTCCTTTTTACCTTCTCAACGCTTAGTGAAGGCGCAATCAATGCACGCTTTCACAAAAGATTTGACAAAGTTTCCCATTCGAGCGAACCACATAGACCGTAGTAAGTATTCAATCGTTCGGTCAACGCTTAAGTATCCTGTTTTAACATGTGCATCATGTGTCACCTTCCATCACAAAGCCTTTGGTATTACGAAGAGCTGTTGGTTTTTATACCGTTTGTACAGTCGTTCGTTAATTATTTAATAGTCGTTAATAATGTCTGAATCCTTCTCCTCAATTTTCATTACGACTTGTTGAAGTTTGCTATCTTGTAATTGCATACTGTAAGGCCAATCTGCCTCAGTTATTTCCGCCTTCCAGACTCGCAAAGTCGCTTCCTCAAGATCGCAACAGTCTTCGTTAGGCATACGACTTAGTGCGTCGACGTGCGCCATTCGTTGCTTGCACTCGCGTCTGTATGCACTTGATGGTCAGCTTCTACTCGATAGCCCATTATAACTGGTCCGGTTGTTAGTGCTTCATTTAGACTCACAAAGGAGTTTGTTTATTGATCTGTCCATTTAAAGACGGCGTTTTTCTTAAGTAATTGTCGCAACGGTTCGGATATAATTGCGTAGCCTGGTATAAACTTACGGAAATATCCCGTTAACCCTAAATAGCGCCGCACCTCTGCTTGCGTTGTAGGCATGTTGAAATTTCGGATGGCTTCGATTTTGATTTCACCCGGCGTTATCCCGTTGGGTCCCAACTGATGTCCCAATAATTGGATAGTATCTTTCAGAAATTCGCATTTTTTTAAATTCAATGTTGAATTAAATTCTTTTATTACACCTAAAATTCGTTGGAAACTCCGAGAAGTTCTTCTTCATCGTTGCCGCCGACAAGCATATCGTTCATGTAGTGAATCATATCACTGGATTCCAAGCGCGTCTTAATTTTCGCCATCAATTGTAGAAACAGGACTGGTGCGTTCTTCAGCCCGAACGGCATCCGTTTAAACTCATACAGACCATCAGAAACCACAACTGCAGTATATTTACGACTGTTACGTTCGATAGGAATTTGATAATAACCACAGTTAAGATCTAACGATATGTACATAGATTCGATACTTCGTTGCTTCTTGTAAACTTTCTTCGATATTGGGCATTGGGTAGCATTCTTTTCGAGTGAATTGATTAATCCGACGGTAGTCCTCGCAAAATCGATGTTCGCCATTCTTTTTCTTCACAAGCAACATTGGACTCGCATAACTTGATTCAGACGGAGCTATAAAGTCATTGTCGAGCAACTCTTGAATTTTCTTCGCAACGATTTCTTTTTTCGGTTCCGGAACTCTATACGGGACTTGTGCGATCACCTCGTTGGTCGTTAACTCAATTTTCATTTCGACTACATTAGTTTTGCCGATTCCATCCATACCTGTAGCGAAACATTCTCGGAATTCATTAATCACCTCTAACAGCTTTCCCTTAGAATCTGAATTTACAGTGTCCGTACACACGTCATCTTCCGTTATTGGACTAAGTTTATTAATTTTACACGTCGTTTTTACTTTGTCTTCGAATTTGAACTGTCCGTTGTCATATACGGCGCGTATATTTTCGCTATTGCATATTTCGTCCCCTATAGATCGTAATTCAACACACAATCTTTGAAGACGTGAAACGTCAACGGTTTTTCAACCTCATCGATTTTCAAATCCGTGTCGATTTGTATCTCAGATCGTTCTATACCACCACCGAATCCACCGATGGTAAATAGGTTTTTGCTGCGCGTACCACCAATATCGTTGGCAAATGTTTCCCGGACCATATTACATTCGCTTCCAGTATCAATAAATGCAATGGCTTGCTTGCCACCAATCGTTATTTTCTTAAGAAATTTATTGTCGATAATACTTGTTTTTCGCATGGAAGCTGATGGTTGTCTGCAATTTTGCTGTTCATTTTTGGGGTGCACCTTATTACAATCTATACAACGAGGACGTTTTGGGGGTCTTGCACAATTTACTGACAAGTGCCCTGACTTACCACATTGTAATACATAACATTCTTTGCCTTACTGAACGATTGTATTACAATTTTGTAAAAAGTTCTCGCATGCTTCACGCATTTCTTTAACGGATACGAATTTTTGTGGAGCAATCGCCATTTGTAGTTCTCGATGTTTTAATCCTTCTCGGGCGTATTTCGTGATAGCCATCTCACTAAGATTATGACGTCGTCATAGCGCAGAAACACGAAAAATGAACTCAGTTATTGTTTCGTTTTGCCTTCGAGCAACGCGCGACATATTGTAATGTATATCCGCTTCATCGTATTCGCAACCGAACTCGGTGACAAGCTCATTTGAGAACTCCTTCCAAGTATAATGCATTCTTGGTGATGCGGCCACCCACATGCGCGCCACACCCTTCAAACGGCTATACACTGCAAGAAGCACACTTTTTTCGGGCCACGCATATACAGACATAACAGCTTCAACACGTTCGACAAATTGCGTAGCCGTAATAGAATCTTCATTCGTTGGGTCGAATTTGGGCAAGACTTCTGCGATTTCTCGTATAGAGTGCGCGTTACGGTCCTTACTAGGCATTTCTGAAGTACTGTTTTGATTGTTTTTAACGTTATTCTGGTTAATGGCTACTTGTTGAACCATTTGCCGCAGTTCGCTAATTTGTTTTCTCAATTCTTCGTTTTCACCCCACAATTCCTCATTATCGTTTGTAAATTGCAAAACTACGCCGCTTGACTTCACGTGTTCAGTTAATCGTGCAACTAATTCCGCCTTATTGCCTGTAGTTAATAACTCTTGCTGTTGTAAGAAGTCCTTCAACTGTTCCTTCGTCAGTGACTCGATGGTCACCATCATTACGTATATATCTGCGTTCGTTTTTTTTTTATTTTTCTGCGCCAAATATTTAAACTTACGTTTTAATTACTCCCCTTTAGGGCATTGATTCAATCCCACTTCTGAACTTTAAATGTGGTTTTTGAGTTAAGTACATAACTTTAGTAGACTTTATTTAAATAACTTTAATTTACTTTATTTAACTGAACAAAATATTTAATAACATAACTTTAATATACTTTATTTAACTGAACAAAATATTTAATCACGACGCTATCCAACTGACGCTATTCAACGAACTTCCGTTACTCTCGTTCTGCTAGAACTAAATCACCTTGCTCATATTTCGTTGGTTTCCTGTGTTTATCGTCAAAACGCTTTTTCGCGTTTACCCGTTTACTATCGGTGTTATTAGCAACAAGTAATCGTCGGCGGTGGAGTTCTTCTTGGGTGATGGGAATAGTATCGTCTTCATCTTGGAGAATTTGGATCAGCTTGTTACCTAATATGTCGCGTGGCTTGAATCCAAAAAGCAATTCGTTTGGAGATTTTCCCGTCGTTTGGCTAATCAGTGAGTTCAATGTACATTGAATGCTTCGTAGTTGCTCGTCCCAGGTTCGGTCATCTTGTGTTGATGGTTGCAGCATGGATGAAACGGTGCGATTAAATCGTTCGACTTGGCCATTGGCTCGTGGCGTACGCACTGCGTTGCGTATGTGTTTGATTTGTTGATCGTTACAGTATATTTCAAATTCTTTTGACGTAAAGGCGGTACCACGATCACTTATTATATTTTCAGGGGTTCCAACGTAACTGGTAACTTCATTCAGAATGGCGATGACTTGTTTAGTGTTCGTACTTTTCACTGGTCTAACGATGACAAATTTTGTGAAACTGTCCACAATAACCAGGTGGTCAATGTGTATTGTTTTGAACGGAATAGGCTCCATTTTGTCGCAATGTAACTCACCTTCCTTTTTACCTTCTCAACGCTTAGTGAAGGCGCAATCAATGCACGCTTTCACAAAAGATTTGACAAAGTTTCCCATTCGAGCGAACCACATAGACCGTAGTAAGTATTCAATCGTTCGGTCAACGCTTAAGTATCCTGTTTTAACATGTGCATCATGTGTCACCTTCCATCACAAAGCCTTTGGTATTACGAAGAGCTGTTGGTTTTTATACCGTTTGTACAGTCGTTCGTTAATTATTTAATAGTCGTTAATAATGTCTGAATCCTTCTCCTCAATTTTCATTACGACTTGTTGAAGTTTGCTATCTTGTAATTGCATACTGTAAGGCCAATCTGCCTCAGTTATTTCCGCCTTCCAGACTCGCAAAGTCGCTTCCTCAAGATCGCAACAGTCTTCGTTAGGCATACGACTTAGTGCGTCGACGTGCGCCATTCGTTGCTTGCACTCGCGTCTGTATGCACTTGATGGTCAGCTTCTACTCGATAGCCCATTATAACTGGTCCGGTTGTTAGTGCTTCATTTAGACTCACAAAGGAGTTTGTTTATTGATCTGTCCATTTAAAGACGGCGTTTTTCTTAAGTAATTGTCGCAACGGTTCGGATATAATTGCGTAGCCTGGTATAAACTTACGGAAATATCCCGTTAACCCTAAATAGCGCCGCACCTCTGCTTGCGTTGTAGGCATGTTGAAATTTCGGATGGCTTCGATTTTGATTTCACCCGGCGTTATCCCGTTGGGTCCCAACTGATGTCCCAATAATTGGATAGTATCTTTCAGAAATTCGCATTTTTTTAAATTCAATGTTGAATTAAATTCTTTTATTACACCTAAAATTCGTTGGAAACTCCGAGAAGTTCTTCTTCATCGTTGCCGCCGACAAGCATATCGTTCATGTAGTGAATCATATCACTGGATTCCAAGCGCGTCTTAATTTTCGCCATCAATTGTAGAAACAGGACTGGTGCGTTCTTCAGCCCGAACGGCATCCGTTTAAACTCATACAGACCATCAGAAACCACAACTGCAGTATATTTACGACTGTTACGTTCGATAGGAATTTGATAATAACCACAGTTAAGATCTAACGATATGTACATAGATTCGATACTTCGTTGCTTCTTGTAAACTTTCTTCGATATTGGGCATTGGGTAGCATTCTTTTCGAGTGAATTGATTAATCCGACGGTAGTCCTCGCAAAATCGATGTTCGCCATTCTTTTTCTTCACAAGCAACATTGGACTCGCATAACTTGATTCAGACGGAGCTATAAAGTCATTGTCGAGCAACTCTTGAATTTTCTTCGCAACGATTTCTTTTTTCGGTTCCGGAACTCTATACGGGACTTGTGCGATCACCTCGTTGGTCGTTAACTCAATTTTCATTTCGACTACATTAGTTTTGCCGATTCCATCCATACCTGTAGCGAAACATTCTCGGAATTCATTAATCACCTCTAACAGCTTTCCCTTAGAATCTGAATTTACAGTGTCCGTACACACGTCATCTTCCGTTATTGGACTAAGTTTATTAATTTTACACGTCGTTTTTACTTTGTCTTCGAATTTGAACTGTCCGTTGTCATATATGGCGCGTATATTTTCGCTATTGAATATTTCGTCCCCTATAGATCGTAATTCAACACACAATCTTTGAAGACGTGAAACGTCAACGGTTTTTCAACCTCATCGATTTTCAAATCCGTGTCGATTTGTATCTCAGATCGTTCTATACCACCACCGAATCCACCGATGGTAAATAGGTTTTTGCTGCGCGTACCACCAATATCGTTGGCAAATGTTTCCCGGACCATATTACATTCGCTTCCAGTATCAATAAATGCAATGGCTTGCTTGCCACCAATCGTTATTTTCTTAAGAAATTTATTGTCGATAATACTTGTTTTTCGCATGAAAGCTGATGGTTTTCTGCAATTTTGCTGTTCATTTTTGGGGTGCACCTTATTACAATCTATACAACGAGGACGTTTTGGGGGTCTTGCACAATTTACTGACAAGTGCCCTGACTCACCACATTGTAATACGTTATTTTTTGTGTTATGCCGATTGTATTCTGTCGCTTTCAAGCATGACCGAAAAACCTAATTGTCAAATATAAAATAATTTATGAGTCAGAAATTTGACTCGTCTATTTTGTCATTTCTTTATGACAAAATATTTGTATGCATATTTAATTATTTCAATATGCAATTTGACAATTTGGATAGTGGCATGCTAAACACATGAATTTGTGTTAAGTTTTTCACAGATCATATTGCAAGCGATTATGCATGCAATATGATTTGTCCTCAATACAGTTGGTTACCAGATGTGTGCCACTGTGAAATAGATATGAATAAATGACCAATAAGTAAATAAATAATATTTGTAAATTATTATGTACGTCTAATTTGGGTTAACCAATTAGACGTAAGTAAATGCAAGTAAATGTAAGTATCAACCAATAGAATCGATACATAAGATTCTATTGGAAATTAGTTGTAAGAATTGATGTTAGAGTTAAGAAATAAAATTTAATAAAAATAGTCTCTTAAGAACACTCAAAACGACAAGTCTTTGATTTTTAAAGTAATACAATATGATGTAACAATAAACTAATTACATGGCGATCCTGCTAAATCGGAAGGACTAAATTTTAAAACGATGTGTTATTAATAAAAAATTAACAATTTATACTAAATCGGAAGGACTAGATTTTAAAACGAAAATATTATTAATAAAAAAATGAACAATTTATACTAAATCGGAAGGACTAAATTTTAAAACGATGTATTATTAATAAAAATTAACAATTTATACTAAATCGGAAGGACTAAATTTTAAAACGAAAATATTATTCATAAAATATGAACAATTTATAGAATGATAAGTGCAAGTAATTATATAAGTGTAGTAACAATAAAATGCAACTGTGAAAATACAAAATTAATTGTGTGGTAAAAATGTAAAACAAATATAAATTATAAAATAAAAACAATTTATTGAACGATAAGTGCAAGTAACATAATTTAACTTTAAAAATGTGCAAATTTAACTGTTTTGTGTGTGGACAAACCTATAAGTCAAAAGGTTTGTTATTAAAACACCAACATAAACATAAGGATCTTATAAATTATGTTAACCAACTTTTTAAATCAGTGCGCGGTTATACAAAACAAAAATAAAAAACTCATGAACATTAATAAACATTAATAGAGTATGTGCACAAATAACAAAAACAACAGTTTCTTGGATTCAATTTCGTGGCATATAAGACGTCTTCATCAGTAACAACAACATATTCATCTGATTCAAGAAGAAAACTTCTCAATTTATAAATACAGCAAATTTCATCATCAACGACTCAACGATGGGATGGTTCTCCAGTGATGAATACAACACGAAGAACAACGTCCAACAGAAGACAGAGGTGACCAACAACAATCTACAGAACAATGCAGCTACAAGCACCGGAAATATAGAGGTAGTAATTATAACTTTATTTATAGTATTTATTATTTTATTCGTAGCATATAAAATAAACAAGTACATAAAAAAATATGTACATAAACGTGTACACACGGCGTTAAATTCTAATAACGTTTAAACACTAGCATGTTATTATATTTAAACAAATTATAATATTATTATATATATATATTTCTTTTTATTCTTATTGTTACATTTAAATAATTATGACATAACTATAATATTATATATTTAAAAAAAAAAAACAATGAATTATATCTATGAATTATATCTCATACAAAATATACAAAAAAAAAATGTATAAAAAAAAAAATTTTTTTTCTATTGAATTTGTTGAATTTGATTTGTGTTGAATTTCATTTTCTTGTCCGATCTCGTTACTAATTTTGATCTCGTTTTGAATTTTGATAATTTTATGGAAAACTTTGCTACATACATAGGGGAAGTTCAGGATATTCTTAAAAACGCAAAAAAGGCTAGTATCAGAGGATATACTAAGCCCACGATAGCCATTAAACTAAATAGGTTAGATGACCTTAAAAGGCTTATAGAAGCAACATATATAACCAAAAATTTTGAGGAATTTTTAGCTCTAAAAGAAGTTTTTTTAGAAAAATATACTCAAACAAGAAAATATCTCTTGAATATGACATCAACTGAACAGACACCTGACGCTATAACCATAAATAACCACACAACAAGTGGTAATCAAAATAACAACGGCACACAAATAGCAAATATGGCGTCGTATGACTCTGTAATAGAAAGTGTAGAAAAACTCCTACCCGTTTTTACAGGAAAGCAAGAAGAATTAAGTTCTTTCTTGCGACGATTGAATTTGTATAGCAAGAAGATTAGAGACGAAGACAAACAGGAATTCTTAGAGCACATCGTAGATTGCAAACTCAATCACAATGTGAAGATAAGAGTTTCGCCAGTAGGTTTTCCAACTTCAATGGAAACATTGGTAGAGAAACTCAAGTCAATTTACATACCGAAAGACACAGTTCCAATTCTCTTACAAAAAATAAGTGAAATTAGGCAAGGCCACAACCAGTCGATCACGGAATATAGTGATAAAATGGCCAAACTATTGTCAGACCTAAATACAGCGTCTCTATTAAAGAGAAATTATAGCCCAACCTCGCCACAAGCTGAAGGGATGCTAGCAACTAACGAAGAGAATGCATTACTGGCATACAAAAAGGGCCTTAATGCAACATATTCGCAAGCTGTACAGATGTCACAGCCCAAAACTTTCCAGGAAGCGAGAGAAATC
Source organism: Teleopsis dalmanni (assembly GCF_002237135.1). Taxonomy (NCBI): domain Eukaryota; kingdom Metazoa; phylum Arthropoda; class Insecta; order Diptera; family Diopsidae; genus Teleopsis; species Teleopsis dalmanni. The sequence continues at coordinate 5,182 of NW_024031737.1, read as the reverse complement.
GCTGAAAGTTTACTTTTCACTGAACAGAACCAAAGAATGCTATACTACCGTGGTAACACGCCAAATGGCAATAGGCCAAATGGCAATAGACCAAATGGCAATAGACTTATTGGCAACTGGTCCAATAATTATAACAATTATAATAATAATAATAACAATCGAAATAACCGGTACCATAACGGAAACAACCGATATAACAATAGAAATACATATAATAATAGTGGTCAAAGAAACCACAACAATCAAAATAACAACAACTCAAATAGGAATCAAAATAATTCTCTTAACAGTAACAACAGGAATGTCCAAATAAATCGAGGTAACAACAATAACAACTGGAGACAAATCAACAATAGAAACAATAACAGAAACGGAAACGGAAGGAACATTCGCTTAATAGCAGCACAGGAAAACTGCAACACACCAGAGGGAAACCAGTAGAATTCACCTCTGGTAAAATAAAAAAATATATCTACTCATTCAACCCACATGCATCGAACTATGTAAAAGTTCATTGCCATGACACTAACAACTATATAAAATTATTAATCGACACAGGAGCAGATGTGTCACTAATAAAAAACAAGTTTAATCTAAATTATAATTCGAATAAAACATGTATATTATCTGGTATCACAAACAACTATATAAATTCCATAGGCATCACGACTCTTCATATGATGTTTGAAAATATAAATTTAAAGCATGAATTTTCGGTGGTGGAAGAGGATTTTCCAATTGAAGTAGATGGCATCATCGGTAGAGATTTCCTAACCATTTTTAAATGTAATATTGATTATTACACTTTTTCGTTAACAGTTACCCACAATGAACAACAGATAACTATTCCCATATCATATAAACCAATTGTTCTACAAGCAAGAACAGAACATATATTACCTATAGACATGTATTTCGATGATGATACATTGTTGATTTCTCAAGAAATTGACAAAGGTGTTTTCATTGCAAATACAATACTACCAGCAAGAGGAAACTGCCACATTCGAGTTTTGAACACGAATGAACACAGTGTTACTCTAAATACACTAAATTTTAAAACCCGTCCTTTGAACGAGTATTATAAAGTTAATAAAGACCCTTGTAACAAATATAATGAACCACGTTCACAAAAACTTTTAAATAAATTACAAATAGGAACGCAACATAACAAATGTGACGATAAGGAACTTATCTCACTGGTAACTAAATTTCAACATATATTCTTGATGGAAGGAGAACAAATATCCTGCAACAATTTCTACACGGAACATATTTCAACTTCAGATAATGTGCCAACATACATCAAAAATTATAGACTACCACATAGTCATAATGATGTTGTTAAATCGCAAGTCCAAAAATTACTTGACGATGACATAATACAACCCTCTAAAAGCCCATACAATTCACCAATCCTACTCGTACCCAAGAAATCATCAGATGATGAGAAGAAATGGAGACTCGTAATCGATTACAGAAAACTCAACAACAAAATAATAAATGACAAATTTCCTCTAACACGCCTTGAAGACATACTAGACTTGCTTGGTAAAGCAAGATATTTTTCAACTTTGGATATGACTAGTTCATTTCACCAAATTCCCATTGATAACTCATCACGACAAAAAACTGCATTTTCGACCATCAATGGTCATTATGAATTTAAAAGACTACCTTTCGGTCTAAAAATAAGTTCAAACAGTTTTCAACGAATGCTAACCTTAGCGTTAACAGGCCTTGAAAACGAAGCATTTCTATATGTCGATGATATCATTGTTTTTGGCAACAGCCTAAAACACCACAATATCAATCTAGAAAAAGTCTTCAAGAGATTAAGTGATTGCAATTTAAAATTAAATCCTGAAAAATGCAACTTCCTAAAACACGAAGTTACATATCTAGGACACCTAATCACTGAACATGGCGTCAAAACAGACCCAGCCAAATATAAAGTCATTCAAAATTATCCTAAACCTACGAACGTAGATGAAGTTAGGAGATACATTGCTTTCTGTAATTACTACAGACGTTTTATTAAAGATTTTGCATCAATATCAAAACCTTTAAATTCTTTATTAAAAAAGAATCAAAAATTCGTATGGAATACTGAATGTGAAATAGCATTCGAACGTCTTAAATCAACCCTAATGAGCCCTCCTGTATTGAAGTATCCAGACTTCGATAAACCGTTCATAATAACAACGGATGCCTCTGACTATGCACTTGGTGCGGTACTTTCTCAAGGTAATGTTGGTTCAGATTTGCCAATTTGCTACGCAAGCAAAGCCTTACAAAAACACGACTTAAACAAGCCAGTTATTGAAAAGGAACTACTTGCGATACATTGGGCAATAAACTACTTCAGACCATACATATATGGCAAACATTTTTATGTTGTAACTGACCACAGACCCTTGATTTCATTATTCGTGCACAAGAATCCTTCGTCAAAAATGACGAGGATTCGAATCGATTTATCAGATTATGACTTTGAAATAATCTACAAAAAGGGAAAAATTAATACTAATGCTGATGCCCTGTCTAGAATAAAAATAGACAGTAATATTTTAAAAAAGTTGATACCTACTAATGAAGACAAGATGTCCAGTCGGAAATTGAAAAATCCAGACGAAGATGAAGAAACAATAAGTAATGTTAAAGAAATATCGCAAATATGTATAACGACTAGAAGTAAAACGCGCGCTGCAGCTACCACAGGTACCGCTGCCAATAAAACTACCAATAAGAATACACAAAAAGAGACAAAACCAGCTGAGCCTGATCAACTCTATTGTTGGGATTGTACTTCTATTAGTGATATTCGAGGTATGAGAACACTGCAGTTTAAAATTGTAAATAAGAATAAGGATGCATTCATACGTTATGATGACAAAAAAGTCACAGTGGAATTATGCGAAATACCTCCGAAGCCGATTTCGATTATGGTGAAGCTAATTTCGAAACTAGAAGAATTGAATATAACAATGCTAGCGCTAAGCGATGATGACATAATAATTAAATCCATGGATAAAACTAAATTTAAAGAAATGATTAATAAGTTGCAACGAGAGAAGAAAAATAAAAGTCGATATAAACTAAATATATTGTTATACAAGAAACCAGAAAACATTACGGACATCATGAAGAAATACAGATTAATAGAGGAATATCACGACAATCCTCATAGCGGGCATCTAGGAGTTCGCAAAACTTTTACAAAATTAAAACAAAAATATACATGGAAAAAAATGAAACAGATGGTTCATAAATATATTAGCACCTGTGAAAAATGCCAACGCAATAAACAAATCCGACACAACCGTGAGGAATTCCAAATAACATCGACACCGCATACTGCCTTTGAAACAGTACAAATCGATACTGTTGGACCTTTAAGACCATCCAATGGATACAGGTACATATTAACTATGCAATGTGAATTAAGTCGATTCATAATTGCATATCCAATAGTAAATAAAGAGGCCAAAACAATAGCTAAAACCTTAGTAGAACAACTCGTACTAAAATTCGGCTCCTTTAAAATCTTAAAATCAGATAGAGGAACAGAATTTTTAAACGAATTGCTGACTAAAGTTACAGAAATTATGAATATTAAACAAATTTTCTCTACTCCGTACCACCATGAAACGGTAGGTACAATAGAAAGGAACCATAGAGTTCTAAACGAATATCTACTCAACTTTGCTAACGACGATGACTGGGACGAATGGTTACCATATTATACTTTTGCCTATAATACTGCCCCACACGTTGACACAGGCTACTCCCCACATGAATTAGTATTCGGTAAGTTACCATCATTACCAAATGAACAAATACATAGCAATCAGGGAATATTTAACTTAGAAAATTATGCCAACGAATTAAAGGCAAGGCTAAGATTATCCCTTGATAGAGCAAGAGAGTTTAGCATAAGTGCAAAAGCTAGGAGAAAAGAAATTTCAAAGAAAAATAGTTCGCCAATAAATTTAAATGTAGGTGACGAAATATTAATAAAAACTCACAGAACACGAAAAGGCACAAGCCCATATACAGGTCCCTATAAAGTAATCAAAATAGAGGATAGTAATGTTAGTATCGACATTGGAAATGAAACGAAAACTCTACATAAAAATAACACGAAGTTATTCAGGAGAAAATGAAGTAAAAATATATATATTTTTTTTTATTAAAATAAAATTCACAATTTAAGTATAACATTACAGTATTGTCTTATTATTAAATACATATACAATTTAAATTAACTTTAAAATTATTAGATATTTTAACAAATTTTATAATGTTAATGAAATAATTATAATGAATTACATAATTATGCTATATATATACTTACTATGTTATAATATATCAAAATATATCTACATAAATAAAGCCTATGATTTATTTATTAAGTCCTAAAATTTAAGAACTAAACATATGCTACTTAACATACATATGTTATGCCAAATTTGTAATATAAGGTCATGATCAATTCAAAAAGATAAATAAATAAAAAAATAATATTTTAAAAATTTTTCTGTTTAACTTTGTTCAAAAATAAAAATTTTTCTTAAAGGGTGAGGGTGTAGTGGCATATTAACCATGACCACACACAATACGTTGTGTGCGGTATTTAATGTGTCATGCCAACCCAAAACTCTCAAATATCAAGCATGACCGAAAAACCTAATTGTCAAATATAAAATAATTTATGAGTCAGAAATTTGACTCGTCTATTTTGTCATTTCTTTATGACAAAATATTTGTATGCATATTTAATTATTTCAATATGCAATTTGACAATTTGGATTGTGGCATGCTCAGCACATGAATTTGTGTTAAGTTTTTCACAGATCATATTGCAAGCGATTATGCATGCAATATGATTTGTCCTCAATACAGTTGGTTACCAGATGTGTGCCACTGTGAAATAGATATGAATAAATGACCAATAAGTAAATAAATAATATTTGTAAATTATTATGTACGTCTAATTTGGGTTAACCAATTAGACGTAAGTAAATGTAAGTATCAACCAATAGAATCGATACATAAGATTCTATTGGAAATTAGTTGTAAGAATTGATGTTAGAGTTAAGAAATAAAATTGAATAAAAACAGTCTCTTAAGAACACTCAAAACGACAAGTCTTTGATTTTTAAAGTATTACAATATGATG
>NW_024031736.1:5133-14603 GCF_002237135.1 Teleopsis dalmanni | reverse complement strand
ATCCCAGAGTCGTTACAAGAATATTTCTTATAACCCTGAATCTTTCGAATAATAATTTTAAAGCCGGTTAATTGTTCTTTTAATTTCTTTATTTATTTTTTTTTTCCGAAATTAATTTTTACAATATTTATAACTTATTTGCTAACAATATATATTATAATTGCAAATATTAAGAATTATTATAATTCCTGAAATAATAAAAAATTCTAACCAATGGTGGATTTGGAACCAACACTACCGACAAGGCTGCGTTGTTAAAGAGTCAGTGTTACCGACTGGGCTACACTGGTGGACTTGGAACCAACGCTACCGATAAGGCTGCGTTGCTAAGGAACAGTGTTACCGATTGGGCTACACTGGTGGACTAGGAAAAATGTTAATAAATATTTTAGTTACCTGACTGCGCACTTGCTCTGGTTCTGCCAAGTGTTCTGCTTCGTGGTCTGTCATTGAGTGTCTTTCTGTTGAATAATTCCTCTTTTTATATTAATTCCGGAAAACGGGACTTCTAATTGCTGAGTGCACATCGTACAGCTTTCTTCTGAGTTGTTATTGCCGATTCTAAATGTCTGCGGCTGGTATGTTTACTGTTGCTGTACATTTGTTAAAATTTGACAAAATAGTTACACTCAAACAAAAAGAAGTGTTATTACTTAATTTATATTTTAAAAGGAATTGCATTATTCTTTTTTAATTTTTATTAAATTAATACTAACTTAATAATACTGATTTTACATGCTAACTTAATAATACCTTAATTTTAAACTTATTAATACCTTAATTTTTATTACTACCTTATACTATCATTTTATTTTATGTTCATCTTAACTAATAATAAACAAATTTATTTTTAACTAAAAATACCTTAATTCTATTATTATATATTTTTTTGTATTTTTATTGTTGTTTTTTTTCTAGTTTTACATTAATCATAATAGTTATGCATAGTGCAAGGTAATGATCATTTATTGTAATGATCATTTATTGTAATGATCATTATAACTATTGATCAATTGCATCAAAACAAATATTTCATACGGGATATTGTTTTGATACAATTGTATCAAAACAAGTTACCGTTGGTTATTTCTGCAAAACAATATCCCGTAATGGATATTTGTTAATGAGTTAAAATTATTGTAAAATTAGTTTTTAGTTTAGTTTTTAATACGCTGCGTAAGCGACTAGAATTAGTAAAAATATTATTCGAAGAAATAAAATAATTGGCGCCCGAGCTAATAATATTAGTAACTACTGAAAAGTGCCACTATATAAAAGTGCTACATAAGTAGATCAAAAATATTTGTTTTTTGAAACAAATTTTCTTAAAACAATAAATTTTTTTTTTTTTGTTGAAATAAAAAACTACTCAAAAGTGCCACTAAATAAAAGTGCTACATAAGTAGATCAAAAATATTTGTTTTTTGAAACAAATTTTCTTAAAAGTGACAATAAAATTTTTTTTTTGTTGAAATAAAAAACTACTCAAAAGTGCCACTAAATAAAAGTGTTACATAAGTAGATCAAAAATACTTTTTGAAACAAATTTTCTTAAAAGTGACAATAAAATTTTTTTTTTGTTGAAATAAAAAACTACTCAAAAGTGCTTCAAATAACCGGCCAAGAAACGACGCCCCTTAGTAGGTTTGAATATTCCAAAAAGGAGCTCCTGATTGGTGGAGCAGCAGCTTGGACCAGGGGAATTTAAGTATAATATAAGTATAAGTATATTTAAGTATATTATAGTTTCATAAATTTAATTCTTTGTATTTTGATTATCTTCTTCTATTTGTCGGAAAATTTTTTTTTTAATCGATCTTAACATTAAGTTTTTGTGATAAACTTTTCGAATTCTAAATTAGTCCAAATGGCAAATCCAAGTAATATTATTAGACCTTCCATGTTGGGAAGTGATGACGTGCCAGTTTTTTCCATACCGCAGATTTCACCATTAACTTCGACAGTACAATCAGATTTACTCAATAATATAAGAGAAATAGTTACACAGGTGATAGATAGAAATAGTAGCATTAACCAGACAATAATAACTGACCAAACAATAGATGACAAGTACAAAAATAATATAAGCGACATGGACAAAATTCCTGACGTTGTTCGCTCTTTGAGAGAATTTTCCGGTAACCCTGCAGAATATAGCTCATGGAAAAAAAGTGTAGAGAGAATATTAAATATTTATGACCAGTTCAAAGGTACACCCAAATACTTTGGAATTTTGAATGTAATTAGAAATAAAATCATAGGTCAAGCTGATATAGCTTTAGAATCCTATAACACCCCTTTAGATTGGAGTGCAATTGCACGTTGTCTTACAACTCATTACGCTGACAAACGCGACTTAGGAACTTTAGAGTATCAAATGTCATGTCTGATACAAGGACGACACTCTATCCAAGATTTTTATCAACGTGTTTATTCACATTTGTCATTAATTATAAATAAAATAAGCTGCATGGAAATTTGTGAGGAGTCAACGCGGATATTAACAAAAAACTATCGAGATAAAGCCCTCGATACATTTATAAGAGGACTTTCTGGCAGTCTTCTCATGTTACTGGGAGTGAGAGAACCCAAAGACTTGCCTGAAGCACTCCATCTCTGTCTGAAATTGGAGAACCAAAATTTCAGATCACACCATGCTTATAACAAGAACGGTTATATACGAAATTACTCCCAGCCACAAATACAACAAAGAAATATCCAATATAGTCACCCATTCTATCCACAATTGGCGCATATGCCACAATATCAACAACCATTTAGACCCCCAATAGACCCACAATATTATTTTAACCAGGGTATAAGACCACAGCAAATGTATCAGGAAAATCCATACAGTAATCACCTACCAAGACCCATAGTACCAAAATCGATTTCAAAACCAGAACCTATGGATATAGATCCCAGTTTGAGAACAAATATGGTAAACTATCACAATAGACCAAATTTCAGACATGCACAAAAACGCCAAGAAAGCACAAACCTTACTAATCCTCCAATAAAAATACAGAAAAATTTTCACATAAACACAAATCGACAGGACATAGAATATTTTCCCTCGATTGATCATGAACTTGTTCAGTCCGACTATAATGAAAATAACACGTTCGATAATGAACAACAGGATTGCATGGTTAATTATGAAACAATGAATATTGCAGATATTCATTTTTTAGATTAAACGTCTCTTCGTTGCCTTACTTTGAGTGCAGAACGAAGAGAGGAGAAATTCTAAAAATATTAGTAGATACCGGTTCTAACAAAAACTATGTTCAAGCAAACTGGGCTAAGAAGATAATACGAAATGACAAAAACTTTTTTGCGAATTCGGTAGGAGGAAAAATAGAAATCACACACCACACATATGTAAATCTTTTCAACTGTACAGATATTAAATTAAAATTTTATATTCTCCCATCTTTAATTTCATTTAATGCCATCCTGGGTAACGACAGTCTTAAAGAACTGTCTGCGGTTATTCATACTAAACACAACTTTATGATTATTAGAAATTCCATTAAAATTCAGTTAAAGCAATTAACATCACAGGACGTCAATTTTGTTAATTTAAGAGATACACATATGAATTTATTACAAAGAAAACTAATGAAAACATTGATACATCAACATTTAGAATTGTTTTCCGAACCAAACGAAAGATTAACTTTCACCACACAAGTTGTCGCTACCATTAGAACAAATTCAGATACTCCCGTTTACACTAAATATTATCCATATCCTGCATCTTTGAGAAATGAAGTTGAAAAGCAAATAGGAAAGCTGCTAGAAGATGGAATTATTAGACCTTCTAGGTCTCCCTATAATTCACCAATATGGGTAGTTCCAAAAAAAGAAGATGCTTCTGGAAAAAAAAAATAACGAATGGTAGTAGATTATAGGAAATTAAATGCGGTTACAGTAACTGATAGGTAATACAAATAGGATCCTGATATTAATGAGGTATTGGCGCAATTAGGACAAAACAATTTTTTTTCTGTGATCGATTTGAAAAGTGGTTTCCACCAGATTCTTTTAAGAGAATCTGACATTGAGAAAACAGCTTTTTCATTAAACAATGCAAAATATGAATTTACGCGACTACCATTTGGACTAAAAAACGCTCCAGCGATTTTTCAAAGAGCTTTAGATGATATTTTAAGAAAACACATAGGAAGAATATGTTATGTCTACATAGATGACATCATTATATTTAGTAAAGATGAAAAATCCCATGCAGACCATATACGCGAAATTTTTAATACCTTACGTGAATCTAACATGAAAGTCCAATTAGATAAATGTGAATTTTTCCAGAAACAAATCGAGTTCTTAGGTTTTCTCATTTCTCCCGAAGGAATCTCTACTAACCCTGCTAAAGTAAAATCAATTGTCGAATTTCCTTGTCCAAAAACATTAAAAGATTTAAGAGCATTCCTTGGTCTATCAGGTTACTATAGGCGATTTGTTAGAGACTACGCCAAAATAGCGAAGCCTCTTACCAATCTATTGAGAGGCCAAAATGGGAGAGTCTCAAAAAATCAATCGAAAAAAACATTAGTTAACCTAAGCAGTGTACAAAAAGAAGCCTTTAACAAACTTAAAAACGCTCTTATCTCAAAAGAAGTACTGTCAACATATCCAGATTTCCAAAAAGAGTTTCATTTAACTACTGACGCTTCAAATCACGCTCTTGGTGCAGTCTTAGAACAATGTGGAAAACCAATCACATTTATTTCACGAACATTGAGTAAAACAGAGGAAAACTATGCTGCAAATGAAAAAGAAATGCTGGCAATTATTTGGGCTCTGAAATCTCTTAGAAACTACTTATATGGTACTGCAAAATTAAAAATATTCACCGATCACCAGCCGCTCACATTCGCATTGAGCAACAAAAATGATAACGTCAAGTTGAAAAGATGGAAATCAATTCTGGAAGAGTATAATTACGAGCTTAAATATAAGCCAGGCAGTAATAATATAGTTGCAGATACGCTCTCGAGACCACCCGCATTAAATTCGTTATCTATAGCAACTCACTCGGATGAAAGTTCTGGACACAATCTTATACCAGCAATAGAAACACCAGTAAACGTCTTTAAAAATCAGATTATAATATTAGTAGGAAGACAGAAAGATTACCAGTACAAACTACCTTTTCCGACTTACCATCGTCATACAATAACTAGGCCTCACTATTCTGCAAGTGACCTAATATCAATTCTCAAACGTTACTTAAATCCATCACTTATAAATGGATTATTCACATCTGAAGAGATAATGGGTAAAATCCAAAAGCTCTACCCCACAAACTTTGGTAACATTAAAATTAGATTCACTCAAACACAGGTTAAAGATTTGAAAACAAACGATCAACAAGAACAACAAATAATTCTCGAACACAAACGAGCTCATAAAAACGCCGTAGATAATAAGGAGCAATTATTGGAAAAATTTTATTTTCCTAAAATGTTAGCAAAGGTAAAAAATATTATAAAACAATGCAGGATATGTTCAGAATACAAATATGATAGACACCTTAATAAACTTGAAATAAAATCCACTCCTATACCAACATTCCCGGGACAAATCATTCATATTGACAAGTTGCATTAAATTAAATTAATTAAGTTATTGAATATTCCAAATGCATGTGCATAGCACACCTGCTAAAAATGGAAATAAATATTGTATTAAGTTAAATTCTTAAGAGAAAGAAGAAATTATATTTAAAGAAAATTATATTGATAATATTATAGTTAAATTGACAAGTTGTATTAAATTAAATTAATTAAGTTATTGAATGTATGTGCATAGCACAACTGCTAAAAATGGAAATATCTAAATTGTAAAATTATATTAAAATAAGATTGTACGTTATAAAAATGTTATTAATGATATTTATAACCATTGAGTAAACTGTTGCAACTCCATTGATCGGGACGCTCAATTTTTAAGGGCGGAGGAGTTAATGATCATTAATTGTAATGATCTTTTATTGTAATGATCATTATAACTATTGATCAATTGCATCAAAACAAATATTTCATACGGGATATTGTTTTGATACAATTGTATCAAAACAAGTTACCGTTGGTTATTTCTGCAAAACAATATCCCGTAATGGATATTTGTTAAAGAGTTAAAATTATTGTAAAATTAGTTTTTAGTTTAGTTTTTAATACGCTGCGTAAGCGACAACAATTAGTAAAATAATATTAATAATAAGATTGTAAAAAATACTGTTTGAATGAACAAATAAATTAATATAAAAATTATTACAAAAATATTATTCAAAGAAATAAATTAATTTATACAACGCATCTACGAACAGATGCAGCAGACATAAACAAATGCCTAGCCGTTGAGCTAGGCTGAATTATAGAGCACAAACTGAGGTAATATGGAGAAATTATTTCTAAGCGAGTTTAACTGGAAAAGAGAAATTAAATTTAACAATATCATAATAATTAAAAAGTTTAAAGAAACGGGACGTTTCTTTTTAAGAAAGAGGGGTGTATGTGAATCGCATGCTCTCACTTTGTAGGGTTAAGTACACAACAGAAAATTATTTGTAAGAGAAAATAATAGAGAATAAATTAGATTTAAAATTATGATCTGAGTAAGTTTTGAGTGAAAAGCTTTATCTGTAAGCTCAGGCTATTTGAATATAAATATATATTTTATATATATTTTGTATGATCTTTGTACGGTTACAATACGGTTAGATATAAACTCTATCCGTTTAAAAAAAAATATTTTTTAAACAGATCCGGACTTTAAATTAATTAATTTGTATTGTATTATGTAAGAAGTAATAAGCTTTTTTGCGTCGTTGTCTACGATCAATATAATATTGTCTATTTATATGAAAAATTTTTAAGCAATTTTCTACACGGCAGTTTTCACATGTAAAAACTGTGGCTTTTGGTGTACAAACAATACAACGGTGGCGATTTTGAGTTTTTATGGAAGCGTGCATACCCGTTATACGTGGTAAATTTTCAGAAAGATAAACATTTTCTGATGCACTTTGTCTTTCCTTTTTCGAATCATCGTAAGCGGTAGCTTCTGTAATGAACATTGAGTTCTCTAATGAGAAAAGAAGGTTTCTGGCAATGAAAGTCTTGAAGTCTAACTGAATCATCGGTTTTCTGTTGTTAAAAGCAAAGTAATGTAATTTCCAAGCGTTTACTACAGTGCTATCTAAACACTGTACCCGTAATGGCCACCACAACTTTTTGCATCTAATCTGTTGCTAACTTGGCTATGGGACACCAACCTTTTTTCTCTCTCTCACATTTACTATAGGTTCAACGGAATCATACAGTAAGTTGCAATGGATGCTCACAATGACTAAATAATTCCTTTACAACAAATGCACCGATTCCCTATTGTTTGTTGTATTTGTCAGTTGAACCGGAGTATGGCAGAAAGTGGAAGATATACTCACAATACAAAGAAAGGGTTCATAGCTTATAACCGAAACGTTCACAAGTTCCAATGTGAATAGTTGCGACTTGGGCATTTCTACAACACTACCATAATCTTGTGCATTTGATTTCAATACAACTTCAGTAGTACCAAAATACTCTCTCATAATTGGACAAATGAAACTCAAAAAAAGAGAAAAAATTCCAAAGTCACGTATAATGTTTGTTGATATTTTATCATCGTCAATCATTTCATTGTCCGATTCCCAAACAACATTATCAGGTGGCAAACATTATTATTCAATAGGTAGCGAAGTGTCACTTGGCACTAATGAGTCATCTTCGCTCCAAGTGTCAATAATATGCAATAGTTCCTGATTTCTTAGATATCTTAGGCACGACATTATAATTTTATTTACTGTAAAAAATTGACGACAGAACTTCTAACAAGAACAAATGTAAGCCCTATAGGTATAACACAATCAAATTCAGACTAACTCAACCAGCAATCAAATTTCAATAATTACTATTATGCATAGTAAAAAACACAAGTTTGAGTTAATTAGAAGAGTATGATATTTATTAAAGAGATTAGTCTCATTTTATTTCATTACCTAACGACAAACATTTATATGGCATTGTTTCATCATCATAGTATTATGGGACCCAGAGTGTGTTTCACCACACGCCTTTTTAAGCTGGCGTCTGGTGGCAAGTAAATGTTACTAAGGCGTGGACAAAATTTCTGTTTATTTTTTTGGACACTTTTTATTTCTGACCACGTAAACACATGAACAGATGAAAACTGTTCGAAACACATACTTTTATATTATTAAGATATCAAACTAAGGACGTGTGCGATTTAGGCTAAGTAGTGATACTTGCCGATACGTGCTGATAAATGGCTAAATGTGTGCATTGCTAAAAATCCCAGTGATCCAACACCACTTCGATATGTGCGACCATAGGCACACAAATGTACATGTATGTATTGTAGCAGTATAGGTATAGTATAAGTCTACTTGTGTAGTAGTATAAGTATTGTAGTTAAGGTAGAAACTAAAGTAGAATTAAGAGTAAAAAAAAATAAAAATGACAGTTGCGTTACAACCGCGGAATAAAACAGACGTGTGTTCCTTCGACTAAAGTCTTTACCTATCTATATATATTTTATATGCCATTTTGCCTCTTGTATGAAAATATGTGCTGACTGGTTCACAAAAATTCACAGCACAGTAAAGAAACGGTCTGCAAAGTATAAGATGTTCTACAAGTAAATTGCCAATCATTACTAGATGAACATCGGTTTAAAACGCGCACAATATACGTACGATCTAACACCAATCACGGCGCGTAATGCATCTAGCAATAATAATCTAAACTCAGAGCGACAAGCGCCTTAGACCTGGACTACAGAGTATTGAAATGTAAATGGCATACAAGATCTTTAATAAGTTGTAGCCAGAGATACACCAGTTCTTTGTGAGTTTCTTGGAAAGAGAGCAATTCTGTTTCGCAAATATTGCTTAATAATTTATAAGTATAAGTATAAGTATAAGTATAAGTATAAGTATAAGTATAAGTATAAGTATAAGTATAAGTATAAGTATAAGTATAAGTATAAGTATAAGTGTAAGTATAAGTATAAGTATAAGTATAAGTATAAGTATAAGTATAAGTATAAGTATAAGTATAAGTATAAGTATAAGTATAAGTATAAGTATAAATATAAGTATAAGTATAAGTATAAGTATAAGTATAAGTATAAGTATAAGTATAAGTATAAGTATAAGTATAAATATAAGTATAAATATAAGTTATAAGTATAAGTATAAGTATAAGTATAAGTATAAGTATAAGTATAAGTATAAGTATAAGTATAAGTTATAAGTATAAGTATAAATATAAGTATAAGTATAAGTATAAGTATAAGTATAAGTATAAGTATAAGTATAAGTATAAGTATAAGTATAAGTATAAGTATAAGTATAAGTATAAGTTTAAGTTAAGGTTTAAGTT